>NW_024582726.1:471753-487192 GCF_018398535.1 Haplochromis burtoni
TTTAAGGTAAGCCTTTAAGTGAACCTGTAACCCACTCCATTTGCCCCGCTTCCTATAGCGCTTCTTAGGCGGGGAGCAGAGAGGGGAACCGTATGAACCAGTAGAAGAGATGATACGTGGAAAGGTAGCGTCTCCCAAATTCCAGCCTTGATCCAACCTAGCATGGGGGGGAAATGAAGATTTAACAGAGTATCCCGGTCATAGGTGATTAATGCATAACCATCTGGGTGGCATAGTGCCAGAAAGATAACAAATAATAAACAAATATCAAGGAAAAGAGATCGACAACAGAGACGAGGATGGTCTGCCGTACACACTGGCGCCATCTTCGTGGAGAGAGGACGCGCATTGCTATCATGACAAATTTGGTAAAACAGGCAAGTGCAAAGGTACACCAGCAGTTTCGTTTTAGCATGTACATGTGGCTGTAGCTCAGGAGGTGCAGCACATCATCTGTGGAAAGTTAGCGGTTCAGTCCTTGGCTACTCCAGCTTGCATGCCCTGGGCAAGATATTGAACCCCAGGCTGCTCTCTGATACACCCATAGGAATGAGAATATTAGATAAAATATTAGATAAAACAGTGCTCAGGTGAATGCAACAGGTTTATAAACTGCTTTATATTGAGTAAATGAGAAAAGTGCTATGATAACCAGTCGATTTACCAGGTGTGAGAAACCACTTGACCAGTAGGTTTACCAATATTGTTGATCATAGTTGTTTTTTTTATATATAGTGCTAAGTCAAGAGTCATCCTTCGTGTCTCTATGGTTTGGGAGGAATATAAAAAATATTTAAAGTAGTAAGAAAAAAAAGTAGGGTTACCCAAAACTGAAAAATAATGAATTATACAAAAAAGGCCTTTTTCAGGGAACAAAACAGGTTAACAATTTAAATCTGTTCTGCAGCAATGGAGGTTGATCAAGCCTTGAAAGCTGCTGCTACTGATTCCTACAGCTGTTACAACTTTTCCAACCCCCTCCGTCTGCATAAAAGCAGTGTTGGCACACACTGGTGTTACCAGACCCTCGTGTGCATCAGCTGAACAGTATTGTACTGCTGAAAGTAGTGTGTTGGTACAAAAATGTTGAGAACAAGGCAATTAACAGTGGAAGAGAGACAGATCATCATAACACTTAAAAATGTAGTTCTGTCCTACAGAGAGGCTGCAAAGAAAGTCAAGGTGTCAGTGAGTACAGTTTCCTTCACCATCCAAAGGCTCAGAAACAAACTGTGACAGGAAGAGGTCTGCAGACCCAAAGACACGACTGAACCAGAGGACACGTTTCTGAGAGTTAACAGCTTGTCTGATAGGTGGCTCACAGGACAACAGCTTCGACCTTAATAGTGGTCGTAGTAAGCAAGTCTCAGCTGTGAAGATTCAACTGTGAAGAGAAGACTTTGAGGTGTGGGTTTGACAGGACAAGTTGCAGCATGAAAGCCAGACGTCAGAATAAGACAGAGCCTGAACTCTCTTAGGCTGCCTTCTGTTCCATCCTCTGCCACCCTGCTTCAGTAATGTTGAGGGGAGGCCAAGCCATGACTGATACTGCTATCCTTTTACTGCATCAGCACGTGGGATCGCTGTCATGTAGAAATGCTTTCTTATCACAAGCTTTTTGGCGTTCATGATTGGGAAACTGAGTTCCAAACCATGACAGACCTTTAACTTCAGTTTACAGATGGTTGTAGACACTCGGTGAAATAACTCTCTTGACCTCTATAGATCAAGAAATGGCTATTCCAATGGTAACTACATTTGTATTGATCATGATGGTACTTCAGCCAGAAGGTAGAGCAGATTTACAGGCAGAGTGCAGCTGGTGGTCAGTATACAGTTAATGGTAAATGGTCTGTATTTGTATAGCGCTTTACTTGGTCCTAAGGACCCCAAAGCGCTTTACACTATAAACGATCATCCACCCATTCACACACACATTCACACACTGGTGATGTCAAGCTACAGTGTAGCCCTGGGGCGCACTGACAGAGGCGAGGCTGCCGGACACTGGCAAGAACAAGATCTGCTGCACAAACTCATTAAAAAGTATTAGTCATTAACACTTAAACTCAGAAGAGAAGAGAAGAAGAGAAGAGTGCACCAAAATCCAGCAAGGACATGTCATTGCACACCTTTTAGCACGACTGTAAAGTTCTTCATTTGTAGTTTCATGGTTTGCAGAAAACGTATTACTGTGTATATCTGATGAATGAAAAATTGCCTCAAACATTTTTGTCAATAACCCTTACCTGTACTGGAAATTATGTCATCACCTGGTTTATGAAAATGTATCTGCAATGACCCTTTACTTCACATACGCTCACTGTTAAATAAAAGCTGTTTTGCTGCGTCTGCTTAATCTTCTGTATAAAGCCGGTCCCAGCTGAAATAAACTGGAGAAATACAACATGATATAAATAGTCCAGGATAACACTGCAGTGTGTAGCTATTGGTTGTTACATCTATATACACAGTGTGTATATATATATATATATAGATGTTTGAGACTATTATCAGCTGTAATCACTAGCATCCTGTTTTCCTTTGTGATTTTCAACAGAATTGTTTTTTAACTCTGTTTTTGTTCTTTGAGAAAAGAAACGAAGGCAGCAATGTGTCTCCTACAGACTCGAGCTGCTGGAGGTTGTTAGTAGCTATAAAAGAACATTGATTCACCAGCCAGTGCATTACCGTCTCAGTGGACATGCTGTCTAGATACAGGTCCACCACGACAAATCAAGACAGTAATGTAGTTCTCTGCAGCGGCGTCCGGCTGCTATGAGTCTGGGTCAACAGACGTTTTTTCAGACCTTTGTCAGCTGCATGGTTGCTGATGTTCCCCAAGTGTTCCTGCATTTCCTTTTTATGATGGAGTGATGTCATTAACTTTTCAAAGATGGATTAATTTTACCTCTGTCTGCACCATGTGCTTCCACTTCACTTAGTCATTTCCCGCATTTTCCAAAATGCCTTCTGACAACCTCCAGAGAGGGGATTTAATGTGCTGTGTTCTGCAGTGGGTTTTGCAATTTAATGACAGAGAGACAAAAACAGGGTTGCAAGTGTCACAGCTTTGATTGATCTTAAAGTTTCTGTGGCATACTTAACGGACATCAGTGATTGGCTGCTGCCCTTCCTCCATGCACTGAACACGTGATCAGTGTTGGGCTCATAAACAGTAATTACTACATGTACATGAACACTTTACTCCCAGAAGAAAGTAATACGTTATACTACTCTTCGCATTACTTTTGCATTTCTCCATAAAATGATCTGAAACGCTTTGTCTCATAATTACCATTTAAGAACATAAACCTATGGGGCCCACACACCAACACACATCCCTGTCCCCATGAAGACATACAGCCAATCTTTTTCTGAGTATTTATTTATGAACACAAAGCCAAAAACACAAAACAAGGATGAAAACTAGCACAAAGAGCCACAGTGATTCTACTTTAGACACATAAACAGGTAGAAACGGAGGCTGACTGCTCATCAGTTTGTTACCTGTTAAAGTTCAGGCTCTGGCTGCTGGGCTGAGGTCCACATTCACTCAGATTTAACATCACTCTGGCTTCTTGGCTAGCTTAGAGCTAGCATGCTATCCTGGAGGTGCTTTCAAAGAGTCAAAGTTATAGATTAGCGGTACAATACAGTTATTTCTTTCCTGAATGCAGTTTGCACTTTACCATCATGCTCTCATTCCTTTGTGCAATAAAATATAAATAAAATGTCCACACTTTAGATTGTGCCACTATTCTCCTCCAGCACACAAACTAAACTCAGCTGACCCTACGCTTTGGGAGTGAGAACGTGTTGCAATTCCAAGGAAATGAACTACTGGGAACTGGTCCTCTATAAGAACCGGTTCTTGATTCCTACCTCTAGGCACGTGTCTTGTTTTTGTAGACAAATAATATAAATATGACTCTATGTTAGACATATGTCTGTAAATAACCATTACATCATCACATCATTTCATAAGGATTTTGCAGGTGGGGATTAAATACACTACAGTATATTGTTTGAGTCTTTCGGCTCTTCGGACATACTTCAGTCTGAAAATGTAACTATAATGAATGTGAAGGCAGGGCGGAATAATATTCAGGATGAGATCTGAAACAGGAGAACAAAGCTTTATAAAAACATTTTAAAATCACATTTCCACCTGCAAAACGAGCAGAGACGACCGTCAAATTATGAAACAAGGTTACAATTTGTGAAACAGAAAGTGACATTTTGAAACTTTGGAAGCTCAGCGGACATAATGTCGTTAAAGATAATAGTTATTACTGCTGCATAGATAACTAATAAAAAAAAATGAGCAGTAAATGAGAGTAAAGTAAAAGAAAAGAAAAGAATTTCCTCATAATGTTTTGACTAATTTGTTGCCATTAAGACAGAGCATTTAGATGACAGGAAGCAATAAATGAAGTCAATGTTTTGCTCTGTGTTTTTGTAAATGAGATGATTTTGACCCTGCTGTGAAAACATTAATCACAATGTTCTGCTAGAATTTCTTGGATATTATTAAAGTTCCCAGAGCTGTTGCCGGCAAGGTAAAAGCTTTCAAATTCACAAGTTTGCACTCTTGCCCAAACTTTCTTGACACCGCTGACCTTTAAAGGAAACAAAGAAAAGCAGAAACTCCAAAATGGGAAACGCTGTATCATATTACTCGTGTCACCAAATTTAATTTTAAACCGTGCTCTGCCGACTGTAACACAGTGCTGCTGGAGCCTTCCTGTTTTTGTGATAAAAGATTTTCATGAGGGTTTGACAAGCCTTCCTCTGAAGGATTTATGTGTTTTCATTCTCTCTGCCAGGCGGTTCCGCAGGCAGCAGCTAATGTCTCTCAATCAACCAACAGTCAGGAGCTAATGGCAGCTATTTTTGTTCTCAAAGACTCATTTAAAAACCCTCAAAGAGCAGCAAATTGCAACAAATGACTAGTGTGGCAGCAACCGACTCTCATCAGCGTTTGTGCTGACTGATAGTTATTTCTCTCCGGAGAGACAAAGATTGCATTAAAAAACTATATCTAGTCAGTTTTTCTCCCCTCTATTATTGTAAGTTATATGTTTTTGATTAGCAGTACACGTGGACGTGACTTTGACTTGAATTTTGACCTATTAACTCCTGATGTGTAAGTTATAATCTGTGATGAGCCCAGTCCAAGTTTTGGAAAAAAGCAAGCATGTAAATAGTTGTTTTGATGTAAATAAGTTATTTATTTTCCCCCCTTTGCTTCAATTGCCCAGGAAATTTGAGTAAAAGAAAATACGTATTTTAAAGGCTTCAGGGTCGGGTATTGATTTAGAGTTCACAAAGTTAATCTCCAACTGATGAGCTGCATAGAGCTAGGTGTTACTAGTGATGGTAAATTCGATTCTTTTTACTGAATCGAGTTTTAATGAGTCACTCATCAAAGTGAATCGGGTTTTTTGAGTCCTTTGAATCACTGAGTCAGTTGACCAGAGAGTGCAAAAAATTTACATTTTCACTCAAACTTAATTTGTTTCTCTTTTCATGTAAATCCTACTGCTAAGATGAGTGATTGAAAAAGAAAAACAACTATTTTTATAGAGCAAAAAAGAGCAAAGGGAACATTTATTTTATTTATTTTTATTTCATTTTATTAGTATTTTCCACAAATGTGTCAAATATATATTTTCTCATCTAAATGTCCACTGAGCTGTGAGCCAGGGGGCGGTAATGCTGCTTAACATTGGTTGCTAACCAAGAAGAAGAAGAAACTGTGAGCCAGGAGGGAGGGGGTGAGTAACTCAAATGTGCTGTTAGCATGTTAGCAGAGCGCTGCTACTGTGAACCAAGGAGGTATTGTCTTGATGTGAGCTTCTACTCAGGGTTTTTTTCTTCCAGTTCAGAGCAGAAATGTTTTTGTTAAGAAACTGGCTGTTGCTTTTTTCCCCACAATTTTAATTATAAGCTAGATATATTTCTACTAATGAAATTAGTTTGCTAACAGCAACAGGGATGAGTCAGTGAGTCAGTTGGGCTTGTGAATCATGATTCACGAGTCAGTAAAGTGATTCTCGAGTATTGAACGATTCGTTCATGATTCGCGCATCACTAGGTGTTACAGTGTTACATGTTCTGACTGTCTAGGATTGCGGTAAGGCTGGGTTCATTACTGATGATGTCTTAGATCTCATAGAGTTTATGTTCATGATGCTGTTGGAAAATCAGGAAAAAGTCAGTGATTATGCTTTGGGAATTATTGTTACTGCCAAGTCATGTAAAAGAAGAAAACATGCTTCGTAATGAAATTTAACAAAAGAGGGAAATTTGCAAAGAAAAACTTCTCCTGACACTGTTGGTAAATCAAAAACTAAACCCAAGAAATTCCTACGGAGCTCTGCGGTCATCTAATCTACCAGCTATGCTGCCTACACACACTGACACAACAGTAGCAACAATCTCCACACCCCCAAAAAAACATTTGTGTGTAAGTGAGCAGCAGTGAAAACGAAGCCTGGCCCAGTTTCCAGGCAGCAGCACCAGTAGCTCATTACACAAAATCAACAACGCTTCAAGCTACGAGTATCAGTACGAGTACAGAGAACAGTATGTGGGAGGCAGACACAGAAAAACATAAAGCTGCTAGCAAGTGTTACAGACCGCACAAAAGCACAGTTTCTGACAGATTATACGCAACTGCAAATGTTGAGATCGCTGCAGCTTGACTGGACTTTGGGAAATGGAGCAGTCAGCAATGATGCCAGGCCGGGCGATGAATGATGCACTGCACTGAACATAAGAATGGGAACCAGCCCTGGTCAGCAGCCTGCACTTACCTGTCTTTGGTATATGAAACAAAAAAGGAAGATATGAGGGCAGTGTGGGCTGTAAGAATGGTGAATCGCAATTTCCCCAGTATCTGTAGATATCAGTACAAGGCTTAGAGTTAGAGTGTGATTTTTAAAGACTTGGCATTAATGTATACTTTATAGATACTTTATAGATCCCTGTGGGAAAAATCCTCTCTGCATTTAACCCATTCACTCAGTGAAGCAGTGGGCAGCAGTGTGTAGGGACGATACCTTGCTGAGGGGTGCCTCAGGGTAACCGTTCAGTGGATTCAAACCCCCACCTTTCCGATCTAGGGGCCACCACTCTACCCTACCTACTGAGCTATCCCTGCCCTATTTGCCTTAGATGAACTGTAAACCCTCTAAAGTATATTTTCTTATTGAATAATAACCCTGACCTTAAATTTAACTTGAACCGTAAGCAAAGAAACCAGTCACAATATCTATCTGTGTCAGGCTTTGTGTTTTGCTAAGGGAAAACTTACTATCATTATAGAGAAGTGTACATGTATGCATCCAAGTAAGCTTTTACTTGTTAGATGACGGCTGTGTGCGGACAGGGATAGGACCCAAGATGCAAACTCCAGAGACAAATTTAAACCAAAACAGCTTTAATGCTGAACGCAAACATAACATAACTGGAAAAAAACTCAAAATAAACTAACGCCGGTGGACTGGCAAAACACAGCAAAATAAACGGTAGATCGCGACATGGACACAGAGAAACACAGGGCTTAAATACACAGAGGGAGCAATCAGGGAATGAGTAACAGGAGGGAAAAACAGCTGGGGCAAATCAGGCCTAACGAGACCAGGGGAAGCAAAACCAGACACATTAACATCAGACATGGACTTCCAAAGTAAAACAGGAAACATAACACAGACTCACAGGCAAGCACTAAAACAAAGGGAACAGAGACGTGGGACCAGGGCAGACACAGACACTGACTGGACGTGGAAATACAGCAGACAGGGAAGACAGCAACAAAGGAACACAGACAGAAAACCAAAACACTAAAACTCTAACCAAACCCCACCCAGAGGACCTTAACTTAAGAAAAACCCGTAAAGCAAAGCTAGAATATAAAGAAATAACAAAATCAAATAACCAAAAACACAAAACACTGGGTCACCGACCCAGGAACCCTAACATTACTATGATCTGTCTAATTCTTTTGTCCATTTTCTAAAGTTTAAGCTGAAAGAAGAATGTCACTTTTTATTTTACTATATAAACCTGTTTTCACTCTGAAACAACTTCAGAGTTCATTGGTGGCAACTCTCATAAAGGTCAGCAAATAAAAGGAGAAATGCGCACTGCTGCTGCACTCATAGTTCAGTTACTGTGTGTTTGCTGAGCTGTGTGCCTGAAAAGACACAGATGGGGTGAAACGTGTTTATATGAACAGAAATGTCTCTTTCTTTTGTTGCTATGTTCCCCGTACAAACATAAAGACAGAAAGATTTGTATTATTTACTTGCATTAAGACTGACTGATGTGTTTCACACTCATTCGGCACAAAACAGATTGATGCCTCTTGTTTTTTACTATATCTTCATAATGTCTTCTGAGGTGAGTGAAATCAGTATTTTCCGAATGTGCTTCAGCATTGTTGTGTTGCATTTATCATTTGTCAGGAATTTTAAAAGTGATAACATGTTAAACTTTAGTTCCTTGTGGGGGTGCAAACAGTTCCAGCATTAGTAATAACAATAACAAAAATAAGAATAATATATGATACTGCCATATGCAATACTTGAAGAATGATCCTTAAGCAGCAATAATCGTTTTATCTCTAAACCACTACCTATGTTCAGTGTGTCTGTTGGTGTAACACAAGGCCATGGTGCTCTACAAGAGTTTTCAGATGGTAATGTTTGGCTACCAGAGAGAAAATATATATCAGACAAATCGAATGCCACACAGGGTTCCAGAGTGCGACCAATTTGGTCGCAAATGCGACCAAATTTTTCAGTGGTGCGACGAAAAAAAAATATTTGGTTGCACCTGTGCGACCAACTGTTTGGGTAGCAAAAAAAAATAAAAAATCTGCAACCTTCCTTGTGGTCAACAACAGACACACATTATGCCCCTATCGTGGACTAAACCAATCAGAGATAGTAAGGGGCGGGACCGCTCTGATTGGCCGTGGTCCAGTTGAAAGTGCAGGTGGAAGTGGGAGGTGAGTAGCTTGAATAAAGCGATATCAATTCATTAAATCTTGAATCGACTTTTAAACATAACTGTGTTTTGCCAGAAACGCCAGATTCTCAGATTAAAGCTCACAAAACCATTTCAACAACAACCAAACAGCAAATGAGAGCAGGTACACGGACTCCACACAAAGACGTAAACACAGACCCGACGCATCAGAAACAACTTTGTCTTTCTCGGCTTTCTCACCCGACGGCCCGTAGACGGACACGCTGTCGGAGCTTAGCGATCCTGATGCGTCCGGTACGCGCTGTGATTACGTCTTTTTGCGCTGATTCTGAGCTGCAGGTTTTGTCTCTCCAATCAAAATTCACCGAGCCAGCAGCAAAAGAAGCAGCAAACTGCGCTTCACATTTGATCAATGTCGTCATGAATTTACTTCCACGACTATTAAAATCACACTTCATGCACAGCTAGCTCTCTCTCTCTCTCTCTCTCTCTGTACTTCAAGAACAGTTTCCCGTCTCCAATCTCTGTTTTCTGTATTATTCATTCGCTTATTACCCACCAGTCTACCGCTGTTTACAGCGCTGTCGGTTCCTTTTCTTTTCTTTTTTTCACTTAAATGACCTCGGACAAGAAAGCCTATTTTTTCTGTTGTTCAATACTGAAGAAATTTTAACTTTATGTGCAGAACATTGTAGAATATTTTTAAGGTTATCTGCTATAAAAAGCCAGACCAGGAAAATCTCCTTCATGTTTTTCTGTGTTTTATTCTCAGTTACTTTCACACAAAGGCATCTGCTGTGATGTTCACAATTCTGATGAAGTCAGTACTGATAAATGATCAGAATTATAATATTTCTGACTGTCTGAGGCTTAGTTGAATCGAATCGGGACTTTGAAAACCGGAATCGAATGGATTATAGAAATCAGTGATGATACCCAGCCCTAGTGAGCAGCCTAGGCACGACAGAAGTGGATGTAGCTGTAATAGGAAAAGAACTATTGCTAACTTTTCTGTTAAGTTAAGGCCTGATCCTTCTGAAATTCATAGCCAGTGCTCTGACACGGTGTCATCAATCTTTGAATGCTGGAAAAGCACAGTGTATCCAGAAAAACACATTATATTATATAAATTATTATAAAATTTGTGTGCGCCTAACTTTTGTGCCGGTATGCCTAACTTTTTAAAGTTAGGCGTACCGGTACGCCCATGGCAAAAAGTTAGTCTAGAGCCCTGCCACATTCAAGGACCACAGTACATAAATCAGTTCCAGGTTTATTCAAAAAAATATTTTTTGAGATATTTGAAGATATTATAATAATAATAATAATAATAATGGATTGGATTGGATTTATATAGTGCTTTTTGGGGGCCCTCAAAGCATTTTACAATTCTCACATTCACACACTGGTGGGGGCAGCTACAGTTGTAGCCACAGCTGCCCTGGGGCAGACTGACAGAAGCGAGGCTGACATATCGCGCCATCGGTCCCTCTGGACATCACCAGTAGCCGGCAGGTGAAGTGTCTTGCCCAAGGACACAACAGCCGAGACTGACCGAGCCGGGGCTTGAACCGGCAACCTTCCAGTTACCAGAAGAACTGCTCTTGAGCCACGATCGCCCTGCGAATCAGTTGATTAAATGAAGCCAGAAATACTTGGGTTAAGGTTGCAGAATAACAGAATAACAAGTATGAAGTATGCAACCAGGGCCTAGAATACCTGCGAGCAACCAGTTATCCAGTTACAGACTATTGGAGGAGTGATTGCTTCTTGTTGTTCACTCATCATGGGCATGAATGTGATGGTCTTTTGTGATTTTAATAAATTTTTTGAATTGTTCTTTTTTCACGTTGGAATGGTTCTACAGCACGTATCGAACTTCAGAAAATCACTGGATTCACAAGTTATTTTGGATTGTCTGTAAACCACACAGGGTCAAAAAGTATATATATATAGACTCAAATATATACATACAGTAAACCTTAATAATATTTGGTTAAATATTGGACTAAAACATTGAAGTGGGACCTCGATCTGATGTTTTTAGTAGCTATCAGTAAGGTCTAAGGAGCTTGGAAGTTTGGACTTCTTGATGCTAAGGAAACTTACAGAAGTCCAGTCGCTTTTCTTTCCAAGCTCCTTAGACTACGATGACCTGGACGACTGAGAACCTTCACAGACATACAGCCGTCATTAAACTTAATTCTGCATAATTCTGTCTGGATATTTGACTACTTGGTAGAATTGGTAAAGTTCATTTAAACCAGTTGGCATCCTCAGATAGAGCCAGGCTTTAAGCATGGATTTTCAGTACTGGCTTTGGGGAGGCCAAAGCTCCAGAAGCTTCTTGTTCTGCTATATCCATTAAACAACCACTTTTTAAAATTTTAATCATCAGAGAAAAATCATTGCATACAACTACTTTCATTACAACTACTGATTATTATTTAGGCTCTCTCTCTCTGTGATTAATATAATATACATGCAATCCATTATTATTATTTAATATTTCTGAGTTAACATCAATAATCTACTTTAAATCATAAACATGTGTATTAGACCCCATTCTTATAAGACTGCTTATAGAAGACCTTCCAGTAATTAACTCTCTGGGGTCCAGGCTATAATTGGCCGTTTTTGACTACTTTTGATTTTACCTCTATATTTCACCTTTAAAATATGTTTTTCTTGCCTTATTTGGTATCATTATTTTCAGCACAACCTCAAAAATGTGTTTGAGATCTTCTCAGGCCATCTGATGTTGAGGATGTGTCTTAAACATTGGTTGATGAAAATCTGTATCTTGCTGGTAGTGGTCTTGGTCACCCGCCACGTCTCGGACCCATACAGAAGGACTGCTTTCACATTGCTGTTGAAGATGCAGATCTTGCTGTGCTGAGATAAGGCTTTGGAGTTCCAGATGGGTCGCAGGGTGTTGAACGCAAGCCTTGCTTTGTTGATCCGGCTCCTAACGTCTTCATCTGCACTGCCGTCGCTGTTGACTATGCTTCCTAGGTAGACGAAGCGGTTGGTTTCCACCAAGTCTTCTCCCTGTAGCTGCAGTGGATGTTCTTGTCGGTTGTTCAACCGTATCACCTTCGTTTTTCTGACATTGATCTTCAGGCCGATCTTTTCTGCCTCCTCAGCGAGCCGGGTAAGCTTGGACTGTGCATGTTGCTGCTTATGAGACAGAAGGCTGATGTCGTCTGCAAAATCCAGGTCCTCCAGCTGTTTGGCGAGGGTCCACTGGATACCGGTGTTGCTGCCCTCTGTGGTTCTTCTCTTGATCCAGTCCATGACAATCAGGAAGATTGTCGCTGACATCATGCAGCCTTGCCTCACTCCGGTTTTCAATGCAAAGGGGTTGGTCAGTTTTCCATTGTGGATGATCTGGCAGGACGAGGATTCATAAAGCTGTTGGATGATGTTGATGAGCTTCTGCGGGATTCCGTAGTGCTGCATCAGTTTCCACATGGTATCCCTGTCGATGCTGTTTTCAAAGTCGACGAAGGTTGTGTACAAGGGAGACTGCCATTCGATAGACTGCTCGATGATAATGCGCAGAGTGGCGATGTGGTCTGTACATGATCTGTCTTGTCTAAATCCTGCCTGCTCTGATCTCAGTCTCTTGTCCAATGCTTGCTTAATACTTGCTTCTTTGTGTACAGTGGTGCTGCTGTGTCAGCAGTGCCCAATCCGTCACAATTATTACACTTATTCAATTACAAAACGTGCCTTTCGTGTCGGTGGTTCTTGGTTTGTTCCTGAATATGCTTACCCAGTTTGGGTCTGCTTCCCGATCTCAGCACAGTGGTGACACATATGAAGAACTTGTATGATCTTGGAATCTGAAGTTAAAGCTCTAAGAAACCTTACAAACTTGTAAGGTAAACTTGGAGTTCTACTTAGATCTTCACTGAGTTGCTTGGACTTTCCCATTGCTCTGATAATTAATCAGTACAGGTATATGCTGTTACACACTGGGAAAGACAAATTATATGAAAGTTTTCACTAGAAACATATTCTAAAAGATCAAAAACTCATTTGAAATGGTTAAGAAACGCACTGAGAGCAGTATTGAAACAGTTCGTTATTCTCCTCGATTTAATAAGTTTAGATTCACAAACATTACGGTATACACTTAAGTGAGTCCTGGAGAAACAGAGCTACATTGTAGTCAAAGGAGCTTGCAAAGAAAAGCATCTGGACTTCTTTAAGTTGCTTGAAGACGTTTCACCTCTCATCCGAGAAGCTTCTTCAGTTCTAAGGTCAAATGGTGGGGAGTCCCAGATTTAAGCCTAGTGGGAGTATCCCCCCACAGAGGGACAAAAGGACCCCCTGATGATCCTCTAATCGCCTGACTTAAAGAAGTCCAGACGCTTTTCTTTGCAAGCTCCTTTGACTACGATGACCTGGATGACTGAGAACCTTCACAAACATAGAGCTACATTGTGTTATCCAAGGATGGAAATAATGATGCAACATGAGAGAAAGTGCAGGTTCACCAAAAGGCTGCATTTTTACATTTTAAAGTACAAAGTCCTCAGGGGAGTTCATTGACTAAGTAATTAAGGAGTTTAAATACCGTATAAAGTTGGAGAAATAACATTAACTGCCTGGTACCAGTTTGTCTCACACTTTTCATCCTCCTCTTTGCTGCTGTCTTGTTTGGAAGTGAACACTCCATCTCTCAGCGTCTCCCTCAGTTCACCCACACATGTGGAGAAGGTGCTCTGACATTTTTATAGCGGTGAGGGTAGCACTGCGTTGCTATTGTGTGAAAAGAGGCCAACAGAGTGAAAATATGGCCGAGCACAGCTCCCACACACAGAGTTTCAGTGGGATATCGCGGCCATGACCTTTCTGCTCTTGCACCATGGACAAAACCAGTGGTGGTAAAAGTGCTGCGATGACGAAAGGATGATGAGACACTGAGGGGAAAAAAATCACAAGGTCCCTGACATCGTGTGAATAAAAAATTGTTCTTTCTCACAAAGTACACAATGATCACATATCACTTCAACATTAACGTACTTCTACAATTCACTAACTTTATATGAAGATGATCCCGATTATTATGCAAGGACAGAATTTTTAGCTGTTCTGCTTAAGAGTGTCATCGGCTTTAGTTTAGCATAGCACAATATTATTAAGTAGATGAAATAAATTGCAAATTGTTAACTGGAACAGTAAAATCATAGTGTGCATGTTAATTAGCGGCTAAGTTCAAGGAAAGAAAAATCCAAGTGCAGCTGAAACTTGTATTGAACAGAAAGACTTTGGTCATATGAGAAATAGAGCCATTAGCTGTCGTTTGAAAAGCTTAACTGCTAATCTGTTGTGGCTATTTAAAGAAACATCATGGCAAAACAATATACTGGGCCTGAGGATCAGAAGGCATGAGCCATCTCTAATTCCAGGGTGACTTTTATATTTTTACTTAACTTTTCACATTCTTAATGTATTTGTGTAAAAGGAAGAGCTGAAATCTCCAAAAGTTGATTCTGTTCATCTGGACGTAGCGTTTTGTGGGAGAAACGTTTTGTCACTCATCCAAGTGACTTCTTCAGTCACTCCTTCAGAGCTGAAATGTTTACAGCATCATGCAGGTACTTCATGACCAAAGTCATCAACTATGGAGCATTTCTTACCATATCACATGACTACCTGCCTGCCCATCCATCTACGGGATATATACGGGACTTTCCCTTGCATTTCATGGTCCTAAATCATGTTTTAGGAATATGACCTCTAACTCCGTGTTGCATTGAGGGCTTTATGATCGAGAGGGATGCATGTTGGGATGAGTGTAATATTGTCATGGTCCTGGGTCTCTGACCAAGTGTTTTCTAGTGGTGTGCGATACTGCATATTTTGGTATCAATTCGATACCCATAAATACGGGCCAGCATCGCAGATACCAATACCGATACTATACTTTTCAATAAATAAGGTGGATACCTCATTGAATTGCTAAATCGCAATTAATTTTCATGACCGTAAGTGTTTTTTGTGATGTTTCCTTTGGTATTATTAATTAGTTAAAACCCAGGACATAATTAGGAGGATTATAATTATTTATAATTAAATTTAAAAAAAATGTATTATTGAGGCAGGTCGAGGTCTGCGATGCCGCTGCAGGTGAGATGGACTCACCTTCATTGCATCTACAATGATGCCTCGCCGGCTTAAAACCTGTGCGCTGCTTGTGCTGTTGTTGTTTTTGATGTTGATGTGTACAGCTGGCAGCAGGAGGGCTGCAGCTGTTGAATGTAGGCTACTGTTACAGCAACCGTGTGATCACTGTGGGTTCCCCAGGGTTTAGTTGTGTTCCCTCTGTTTGTGTGTCATCCCTGCTTGTGTATCCCCTTTAGTGTAGTAAGGTCTCTGTGTTTAGTCTGCGTCTCTGAGTCTGTGTCATTACGTGTATGTGTTTCCT
>NW_024582726.1:487336-494397 GCF_018398535.1 Haplochromis burtoni
TGCGTCTCTGAGTCTGTGTCATTACGTGTATGTGTTTCCTGTTTTACTTTGCAGGTCTCTGTCTGATGTAAGTGTGTTCTGTTTACGTTTCCCCTGCCTCGTCAGCTGTGATGTCTCCCAGGTGTGTTTCCCTCCTGTTTCCCATCCCCTGATTACTGGTGTGTGTATTTATAGTGTGTGTTCCCTCGTCCTCGCTGCTGGTTCGTCTGTGTTGTTCCCCTCCATCTTCCTGTGCATTCTCCCCACGTTGTTCTCCCTGCATCTCTGTTTCATGTCTCACGGTTTCAAGGTTTCAGGTTTGTTTTTGCTTAGCTTTTCCCAGTTTAGGTTACTCTTAGGTTTTGGTTTTCGTCCACCTTGTTCCTGTTTGTTTCTCCTTTATGTTAATAAAGCTCGCTCGCTTCCGTAGCAGTCTGCATCCTGGGTCCTTAATAACTCACACACGGCTTGCCCCGGCAATCCGTGACAAATATGTAAATAAAAAGAGAATGCAATGATGTGCAAATCACATAAATCCATATTTTATCCACAATAGAACACAGAAAACTTCATTTGTTTAAATAGAGAAAATACACTATTTTAAAAACTATTTTAATATATTCATTTAAAAAAAATGATGAATTGAATTGATCTGAACCTCCAGCAAGTGAGGAATTGACATAGATTCTACAAATTGTAGACAAAGTGTTGTGTAGATTGGTGAGCATCTGCCCATCTTTATTTCCTCCTTTCTAAGATGCTCGTGTTATACCCGGTCATGTTACTGAACCTCTATTGGTTAACTCTATGTATCTTTTGATGGCCCTGTCCCAACATTTTTCAAATTCAAAATAAGCTAATATTTTTTAAATGAAATAAGATGTCTGTAAAAAAAAAAGTCAAATGCTAAAAATAAAAAATGATACAGTCTAAACATTTGATGTGTTTCAAAGCTTTATTGTGAATAAAACACCAGTTTAAGACAAGTACAAATCGTTGCATTCTGTTTTCTGTTTGCTCTTTTTACATTTTACACAGTGCAAATGTAATCATACTGTAGTTCCCTTTATAATCAAATCTGGTAAATAGTTCTTGTTGAAATCCAATACTTTAAGTTTTGAACTATTTGAAACACCCAGAAATTTGTTGCTAAATGAGAACTAACCTATTTTTCTGAAGAGCTCATATTGAGTACTTGATGCAATGCATGAAGGGCCAAACTCAAAGTTTGAGGCAGTTTCACTCATTTTCACACACACTTGCCTCAACTCCAACCGGTCGCAGCAGATGGCCCCGCCCCTCCCTGAGCCTGGTTGTTCCAGAGGTTTCTTCCTGTTAAAAGGGAGTTTTTCCTTCCCACTGACCTGCTGTGCTTGGTCACAGCAGGTCATATGACTGTTGGGTTTATTTCAATGCAGGATGAAGCACAAAATAATGAATCTGATTTCACCAAGACTTGCATCTTACTTTAGCCTGGAGTGCTTCTGTTTTTGAGTCTTTGAGGGGTTTATTATTAGGGTGTTTTGCACTAATGCAGTTTGTACTGTAAGTGTTTTCATTCCTACATTAAATATATTACCACACTGCTCATAAACATTGATCAGAAAGCAATTTATCTGAATATAAACGTAGCTTCTAGTATTTGGAGTTGAAACCAAAAGTCCATTATACATGTATAGCTGAATATTTTTGCGAATGACTCCAGGGTTTCCACCTAACATAGATTATTCTGGACGTGAAAGAGGCCAAGAGGGGAAGTTTTGAGCACTGGTCATCTTACACCAGACCACACCTGCCCCCAGGCAGCCATCAATCCTTCCATTGGTACAGAGGCCCAGTTTTCTGTTGCCTGAAGGAAGAGTTGGGGGAGGGATTATCAGCAGCCTGGCGGTTGTAATCTGCTGCTGTAAAGAGAACGTGTATGAAAACTTCATTGAGCCTCCAGCCTTGAAGTACTTGAAGAAATGCTGAATAGAGTGATGTGCTTGGTTTGAATTGTTTTTCTTCCGCTAATGACCCATTTAAACTATAATGGAATAAAAAAATTACAGCAGGATTCTGGTAGTTGACAGACATCCTTAAGTAATCAGCTTTGCTTTTGTTCTAAATGCTTTAAAATATAAAACATAATACAGTACAGAAAGCAAAATATCAAAATCACAATACAGTGTTTAAGCCTCCAACATCTGGAACTCTGTACAGGTGTCAACGTAATGCTTATAGAGTTCTTAATTTTGAAAACCACTATGATATTTGTCTTTAAATGAGGACTAGGCTAAAAGGTAAGAAAACAGAAATAAAGCAGAGCGTGCTTAGTGGCAGGCCTTGGCTTTGACTGTCACTCTCATAAGCAGTTTTAATAAGCTAAGATTGATAAGCTCTAATATTACAGCCCACAGGCCTGGGTTTGCCTCTCTCTTTACATTTGCTGTGTGTGTGTGTGTGTTTTCAGATTAAGCAAAAACTTCTGTCCAAAGATACCATATGTCATGGTCCTGGGTCGGTGACCTGCGTTTTCTGTTTTGTATTGTTTATCTTTGATTTCTTGATGTCTTTGTTTGTTCCTAGGTTTTGGTTCTGTGTCAGTATCGGGTCTGAGTTTTGTCAGTGTATGTTTCCATGTGTCCCTTTTAGTTCAGTGTCTAGTCTGTGTCTTGTGAATTGTCTCGTTTCCTGTTTTACTTTGAAGGTCCCTGTCTTATGTCAGTGTGTTCAATTTTGCTTCTTAGCTACTTCCGGTGCGGAAACTCCTGTGGGGAGCTTTGTTTCCGATGTCCTATCCGATTATTAAGTGATGACGTGACGAATCCTACTTCCGGGCCTAAAGTAGTCTGCATTTAATATGGCTTTTGTGTTGTTAACATGTTTAATGCTTTGTATTTTCTTCTATTTAATCTCAAAAAGCTCCTAAAAAAGTCAGTGATCACCGTTGACCTCCCTCGGCTTTTATTACCGCTAATCATTTATTTAAGCTCAGTTTTTAAAACCTTAGGATGTAACTACAGCCCAGCCCATGCAGCAGTATATGAATGACTAACCTCATAAGATGTAAGTACAACTCCTCCAGTTTCATATACAAAACAAATTATTGCGCTAGCTTATTCGGTTGCAGTGCTACCGGGATTTAAAAATAGTTACGCAAAAAGAGCGTGCCCACTCCGACCAGCTTCAAAGGGTTAAACAGTGCTTGAACCGGTGCTTAAAGAATGGAGAACACAAAATTGGTCCAAAAACCTCTCATGTTCAGCTGTTTTTTTGTAAAAAGATAACAATGTTAGCCTTTTCTGCAGCTATGGGGCATATATGGTATCACTCTTGGCTGGAAGCAGTGCTTAACAATGGAAAAAACACAAACTTTGTCCAAAAACCTCTCATGTTTAAGCTGTTTTCCACTTTTTCTTTGGTCATTTTAGCCTTTTTGGCCAGGGTGAAGGGAGTATCTGCCATCAAACAAGAAGACAGCCGCATGTAACTACGAGAGTGTTTGCTAGTTCACCTTACATGCATTAATGTAATAACGTGGTTAGCCTACTCAACGTAAATTACACACGAACAACATTAAGCTACTCACGCAGAGAAGAACGGCTGCTGCTGCCATCATCATCCTCATCATTTCTGCTACACTGGCAGGGCTAGGGGCCAGGACTCTCCTCTTCGGGTTCTTGGGGGATGTTGCTAACTCCGGGTCAGATAACAGGCAACCCACCCGCAGTAGATGTGCACGGTGTGAGGTCTCGCAGCAAGCTATCAAATACGGCGCATTTCTTGGCTTTTAACAAAATGCTATACGTTGCCAGGTTCGTCGTCAGATTCGAGGAGTTACCTCCTTTGCACAGTATTGCCTTAAAGCACTTGTTGCAGGCTGCTGAGTTTGCATCTTTTGCTGTGAAGTACAGCCAGACTTTGACCGCTTCGCCTTGGGCAATTTTAATCTGTAGCTCTGCTCTAAAAGAACGTACGTACCTGGGCCCATTGCCAAATGATTGGGTAGAACCTAAAGTGTATGACATCTCAGGAAAAAAAAGCACTGAAATAAAGCATCGAAATGTGCGCTGCTTTTCGGTCTGGTTACTACCGTTTATGTCAGAACCGGTACCCATCCCTAATAATGATGTGCTACGTGGTGGTTAGCGACACAGCTATGTTAGCATAACATAAACAGTGAAGCTGGAGGATGAACGCTAACTTTTTTCCCACTTGATAAAAGTTAACATGAGGGTTCCCAATGGTTAGAGAAAAATGCAATCGCATGGCAGGATGCTGTAAACGGACCAAACTTCAGTCAGGAGAACAACTGAGATAATCCATCCACAATATGAGGTTAGTCATTAATATACTGCAACAACATGGGAACAGAGCAGCTGTGATAGAATACAGCATTAATGAATCAATGGTACAGAAGTGGAGAAGGCAAGAAGAATGAGTTGAGTAAAGTTTGTTTCGCTTAATGTGCCTTATAATCCCATGCACCTTATGGTCCGAAAAATACATATTTGACTTTTTTAGTTGTCACACTGCAGTTTACTGTTCCAAAGTACCCCTTTTTAACTTCAGTGGATATTATACATGGTTATGCTCAGGATATGTCAGTCCATTTCTACTGGAAGTGCCTTTTGGTTAAACTTTCAGCAAGGAATTTGCATTTGCACTGTTAAATTTTTATAAAGCTTTAATGCACATAAAAAACAGCTGCTTGTTTAGGTGAAAATAAATGGATGGTGTTTTTTTGCGCTACTAAAGTTGTGGAGTTGTATTTTGTCTCGCATCAATTATATCGTCAGTTATATCGTTATCGCAAATTTTCAAATATATATCGTGATAAATATTTTTGGTCATATCGCCCTGCTCTAATTCGTATATAGAATATCTCCATAATCCAGCACAGGTAAAAATGTTGCAGCAACAAGCTGCTTCTTTTTATTAAAAGAAAAACTTATTTAGAAAATAAAAGCCTAGTTTGAACTGTGACTGTGGCACATTTACACCAAGATTGTTAATGTACATGATAAATAGAAGTGGACCTAATACAGAGCCCTGTGACACTCATTTGTGCACTGCAACAAATCCAGACCATTAGATTTAATGCACTGAGACCTGAGTTAATTTGAAAACCATCCCACTTCTCTCTCAAAGAGTCCTGACTGGGGGAGTCTAAGTTTGAAAATCTGGTGATCAGATGTGTGTCAAATGCTTTTGTAAACCAATAAAAAGGGATGCACAGTGCTGTTTCTTATCAAGTGCAACAGTCATATCATTTGCAGCTGTGATAGTTATGTGATTTTTCTTAAAGCCTGATTGATATTCTAATAAAATAGCACTGGTGTGTAAAAGCTCCTTTAATTGCTCAGACACAAGAGTTTCAAGGATTTTGGCTAGCACTGACAGATATAACAAACAAAGACAACAAACAAAAGCTGGTTTCCATACTGAGGGAATTTCATTCATATCCAGAGTGAGGTTGAAAAGATTTGTGAGAGGCTCTGCAAAATCAGCTGCCAGTTTCAAGAAGTAAGGATCTAGTAAGTCTGGCCCTGGAGATTTTCTATGATCTAACAGTTTAAGAGCTTTACAGACTCCTGCCACAGAGAAAGGAAACAAAGTTAAATGGCTGACCAGTGTACACCGAAGGTTTGTGCAGATTTTACAGAGACTGGATTCAGAGAGTCAAACAAAGAGCGAGAGATATAAAGTGTTTGTTGAAGTACTTCATCATCTCCTTCCTGTCATAAACAGGAACAGAATCCTTAAAAACATAAGTGGGTAGGCCATGGGAGCTTTTACACAGAACTTCTGTGGATTATTTATGTTCTCAGCAATGAGAATAATAATAATCTGATTTAGCTTTCTTAATAAATGAAGTACATTTGTTTCTTTGTCGTCTGAAAAGAAGCCAATCAGTGGGCTTTGGCAAAAGCCAGGCTACGCTCATGAATGATATCTGCCAGCTCTGGGGAGAACCCGGGATTTTCGTGACCTTATATCCTAAATCTCCTTTAATTTGTCATGTTTATTCACATTTTGCATCAAACCATCCATAAAAACTGTCCACGCTAATTCTGCATCAGGGATCAATCCTATTTTCCTCCAATCATAGTTTGACAAATCCTGATGAAATGATTGTTCATTAAAATGTTTAAGATTCCTTTTAAAAACTATGCGATGTTGTGACTCGGGCGCCTTAGCGTTTCTAATAACAGCAACAACACAGTGGTCATTGCAAAAGGCACCCGAGTATGAACATTTATGAGGAACATTTGGCCAAATCTCAAAAGTCCCTTTGATTGACTTGATTCTGACAAGTAGGTAAATTGACCAGCTACGTAAGACTGATAGAATCAAATAATCTGAAAGTTTGATTTGAAAATAATCTGAGACAGTGTTGAGCCAATCCCAGTTCAAGTCACCAGTTAAAACAAGCTCACTATAGTCTGGACAGGAAATCTTCAAAGAATGCAGAGCCTCTGTAGAGGCAGAAGGTCTACAGCAACGAACAGCTGTTCCAAATGGATTCTGATCGAACTATTGTGACATCACATTTTGACTTAACATAAGCAGCAACACCACCACCTGTCTTAAGCCTATCGGTACGATAGATATTGTATCCAACCATCATCAGATATATTTAGACAACCAAGTTTCAAAAATTAGAACAATATCCACATCCGTCGATTAAACCCAAATCTTGACCAAATCCATCTTAAGATGAACAATCTTCAGCCCAAGTGAGGATTTAAATTCAGATGGTGTCTGAGTACACTGCGGCTCAGGTCCCTAGGTTGCACATTACCAGATAAGAGCAGTAGTAAGACAATCAGCAGTCTCTGCTTTGTAACATTACTTATTGAATTTGACTTTTGAAATATTAAAAGTAAGCAGAATGTTTCATAACTTGCGAGGTAATCATACAGAGCAACAAGGTTTTGAAGTTGAGGTAAATCTTTGGGTAAATCAGATAATAAATTCATGTCCTGTTCCAAATGAAGTGGAGATCGAACAGGATGTACAGAATCCTGTGGCGCGGCTGCCCCTCTGTTGGTCTTCCTTGGTCTCTTGTGTTCTGGGGGCCTCTGGATGTCTGGAGT
>NW_024582726.1:495875-497209 GCF_018398535.1 Haplochromis burtoni
TGTCATTTCTTTGGAGGTGGAGGAACACCAAAGTAATTGCTTAAAGGAGCTTCTTCTTCGACATCTTTAAGAGTTCTAAACAAATGTCTGTCCTCCTCCAGAAAATCCTATGTACGCAAACACACGTTGCAACTTCTTATCTTGTGCGCATTTTTTATTTTGACAGTGAATGTGCACCTGCGGACCACTTATGTGCAGCCCTGGTTATTTAGCTCGTCATATTGCAGCCACAGAAATTCTTTTGTCCATGAAACCATAAAGCTGCACTTTCTTTTTGCCTTATAGTCTGATTTGTCATAACTTTTCTGTCTTGTGGTATCCTGCTGCTTTTACACATGCACTCACATAACGCTCAGCGATTCTCTGCGCGATCAACCTCTCACATGTTTAAGCTTGCTGCGGGAGATTTCACTTGTCATGTTTGCATAGTGAGCTAACGATTGATAGGATGATGTCAGAGGAACTGGTGCGCAAATTATTGTCACTCACCAATCAGTGCTGTCGCTCTCTATACACAGTTCGTGCGATTACAAAGTGAAAGCAAAAAAACAAGCGCAAATTCAAACGCGATTTCAATATGTCACATACTGACAGTGTTGGGAAGGTTACTTTTAAAATGTATTCCACTACAGATTACAGAATACATGCCCCAAAATGTATTTTGTAACGTATTCCGTTACGTTGCTCAATGAGAGTAACGTATTCTGAATACTTTGGATTACTTAATATATTATCATGCTGTTTACAACTACATGATAAATGTACATGATACATTTATTACTATTACTGAAGGTCCGCGGCTCGTACCTTTCCACTCCCCTTTTTCTCCCTCCTCGCGCTCACAGACACATAGCGGGTATGGCAGTCTATTCTCCCTGCAGCACGTACTACACTGCCCATGAGGCTATATTCTTTAGGGCTATGCCTGTAGCGTTCTGCCTGTTAGCTTAGCACAACAACAACAAAAAGGGCTCTCTCACCCAGGAAACTCACAGTCGCAGAGAGAGCATCACCCTGTAACCATGGCAACCGTAACGCTGCTGCCTGGAACAACAGAACATAGCTATCAAACCCAAACAGTTCTGACCCGCCACAATATGAAACAGGAAAATACTGTAGTGTAATCCATTTATTTCAGCAAAGTGACTGTATTATAAATATCACCTTTTTAAACGGTAACTGTAACAGAATACAGTTACTCATATTTTGTATTTTAAATACGTAACGGCGGTACATGTATTCCGTTACTCCCCAACATCTCTGATTGAATAAATTAGTTTAACATTTAAACCTATTTTCTGCACATTCCAGCACATAAAATAAAATATTTTTTG
>NW_024582726.1:506023-533934 GCF_018398535.1 Haplochromis burtoni
TTTTTGTGTTTACACTCAGTCTTTCAAATAGATGCAAGTAAAACACAGCAGAAAATAAATAAAGTCAAAGACTCAGCAGTCTATTGCTCTATTTTCACCTGTAAAGCAGGAGTGGCATAGGCTAGGTTTACCCTGGTGCAGGTGTGCCGCAGCGGTCAGTTGAAGAATCCGCGAGTTTCTCTGTGAATTTCCCATTATGTCGTTGCACACTCGGAGCTTGTTTAGGGGTTTTTTCGCTGTAAAAATTTTTTTTCTTCCCACGCACAACGGACACTAATGTTTTTGTCACTTTTTATGCAATCAAACTCAAAATAAGGTCAGTACTTCCACGCTTTAAACGCTGCACGCTCTTACTCTCTCCCACAATCGATATATGATCCATTGTTGATCTGCACACAGCTGTTGTCACGAACGTCGCACTCGCTTACGTCACTGTCATGAGACATTCTCGCAAAAAAAAATCACAGTTTTAGTAACGCAGTAACACAGCGTTCCTACGGGAAAGTAACGGTAATCTAACTACCGTTTTTGCAATAGTAATCCCTTACTTTACTCGTTACATGAAAAAAGTAATCAGATTACAGTAACACATTACGCGTTACTGCCCATCTCTGGTTACGACTTGGATTATATCTTATAACTCATAACTCTTATGCGAGCTCCCCCCAGCAGCCTACTGTCTGAAATATTCAACGGTTGCAATAATTCTTTGGGTGTTATTTTTTCCTTGGTATTCTAATTTCACCCAAGTTTACTAAACTCAACAAACTTAATATTACTTTCCAGGACATTTATTCTCAACTCATTTTCTTTCGCCGAAGAATTGTTTTCTGCTGTGCCGTCTTTCGTGCTTGGCTCTCCTTCCTTTGCTAACGTGATGCTCATAGTGCAGAAGCCGATGCTGCATTCACTTACACTCGGATATCTGAGCTTCACTGTGAAAACATAATCGTACATTTGATATTTGATTGTTTTAGCTTTGGGGTGGCACCTAGGGTGGCCAGTCTGGATGGGGGGGTGGCCACACCCGCTGGACACGCCACCCCGCTGGACACGCCACCCCGCTGGACACGCCACTGTGTCTGTGTGTGTGTGTGTCTGTGTGTGTCTGTCTGCGTGTGTGTGTGTGTTAACCACATGTCTGTTTGCAGGGACAAGATCCCTTCAGAATTCCTGCTCTTCTTTCCAGAGCACCTGGTAATAAAAATGCTTTAAATGAACAAATATCACTAATTGTTTACTATCTCTCCTTAGTTACTCGATATGATGGTAAAATTAAAAAGCCTTGAGGCGACTGCTGTTGTGATTTGGTGGTATATAAATAAAACTGATCTGAATGAAAGGTTTTGAAAAAGTGTATTTTAAATTGAAGCTTTTCCTGAACATAATAGCATGAACAACCCCAAAACAGCAGCGACACGGTTCAGTGGTTTTATTAATAAAACTGGAGAGTGAGCTGGCAGCCATGTAGGTTAACCAAGGAGTGGATTCTTAAAGTCAGAGGAAACAGAGGTAGATGTAAAGACAAGGGAGCCTGAGCATGCTATAGCTTCTGCTGTAGTAATGGTCTAGCAGAGACTGGGTAGATGAGCCTTATGTCCTTGTCTACTGCATGTGAGTTATTAGCAGGTGTGTTAGCCAGGTCTATATGGAAGCAGTAAACGGGCATGCCCCTCAGCAAACCGTCAACGTACACCAGCTAGTAATAGAGAGGAAAGAAGATGGCAGTGGAGACGATGATACCTAACCAATTTTATGTATAAATCTTGCCCAAATGGCAACTGCATAATGAAACTCTCTAAACGATGGCTCCACACGGACTCCAAAGTCATTTGAGTCATGTGCCATCATTGTGTCTTCTTCTGAATAGAGACGATGTCGATTTTGATGTTACACTGCTAATTTTCTGTCATAATGTTTCTACCTTCCAGGAATATAAATTCTAAGGAATGAGACTGAACACTGGCACAAGTTATCAGTACATACTGTAAAAATGGCCTGATTATCGGTGAAAGCAAAGCAATCAGAGGCAGTTTGCATTTAGCTGTAATAGCTGTAAAACTTATTGGCATGAGGTGCAATTATGGAGCTGTACATAGCAGAGGACAAAAGAATGAAACACCAGCAAAGGGCAGAGTAGGATTACTACAAGAGCAAAGAAATGTTTTTGTTTTGTGAAAAAAAAAAGAAGAAAGGGGAGGAGGAAAGATAAAAATAAAGTTGTGTTATTTGTTTGCTTCAGCAGGGTATGATTGTACAATCACTATAATTATCTAGTAGCCAGAATATTATTTCCACACTGAAGCTGAGAATATGCACAGAAATGATACTATCTAACACAGACACCAGCTCACAATTAAGAAATGTCAAACTGAAAAGTGCAGCAATAATTGTATCATATAAAATGGATTTTTAAGTATTGTACCGTTAAAATTAGCCTTATACTTATTTTTGCTTAAGTTGCTTGTTTTTAGAATGCACATACAGCACAATGTCACAGCAATGTGGATGTAGTGCCGTGTGCTTTCTGCAAGGAAGATATTGCCTTGTCCTCAGGTAACAACCTTACATAAATATCTGGGTTGACAAGCTGCATTTGAATCATAACCACAGCAACAACAGTAAAGATTGTGGTGGAATTGCCAGCTGCAATAAGTCTTTCCTGAGACCAAATTTCCCCCTAACTCATGGTGGCATCAGAAAGTGACCTCATCAGTTAGAAACCATAAAGAAACTCATAAATGCAAAGTCGAATTCAAGGTAAGTGAGGATGGATGGAATAAAGACATGCAAGAAGTGAAAAATGGCAACAAAACAATTTGTAGAATTCGACAGTTTAAACATAAACTCTTGCTGCAGTTGTTTCTACAGACAGACCAACAACAAAGCAGAAGTCATTTTGGAGCACATATCAAGCTGCCGCTCTGAATAAACAGAACTCTTACACAGTAGCATCTTTTTTTTCCTCCTTTAGATAACCTCTTTATCATCTCATTTGCTAAGACAGATTGCCTGTTCTGTGGGGCTTTAAGCTTCTTAATCCAAGGAGTTTGGAAAGAAAGGTGACTGGACGTCTTCCAGTCACAAGCTCCTTAGATTACCTAGACCTGGATGACTGAGAACCTTCACACACATTTGCTTCTGGAGGTCATCAAGAGCGTCAAATTCCTTGGTGTCCACCTGGTGGAGAACCTCTCCTGGTCTCCTCAACGCCAGCTCCATAACCAAGGCCCAACAGCGTCTCTACTTCCTGCAGAAGCTGAGGAAAGTCCATCCTCCCATCATCCATTCTCACCATGTTCTACAGAGGGACTATCGAGAGCGTCCTGAGCAGCTGCATCACTGTCTGGTATGGAAACTGCACCGTATCGGATTTGAAAAACCCTACAACGCATAGTGAGAGCAGCTGAGAACGTCACTGGAGCCTCTCTTCCCTCCATCACGGAAACTTACCGCACCCGCTCTATACGCAAAGCCACCAGCATTGTGAAGGACCCCACACACCCCTCACACACACTCTCCACCCTGCTGCCTTCTGGAAAGAGGTACCTGAGCATCCAGGCCCTCACTGCCAGACTGAGGAACAGTTTCTTCCCCCAAGCCGTCAGACTCCTGAACACTCAGTGACTGGAATCTCACTCACACACACACACACACACACACACACACACACACACACACACACACACACACACACACACACCACCTTCAGACACGAAGTTAATTTTGCACAGTACAATACTATTACTATTTTGCACATTTCCATTCCACTGTCTTGTGTCTGTATCGTGCAATTCTGTCTGGTGTTGCACAGTCTTGTCTTGTCTTGGGTTTTTTTGCAGTTTTTGCACGTTATACTTTACATAGTTCTGTGTTGACTGTCTGTTATAGGTTATATGTAGCACTTAGTCATAAACCGATAGTAGACTAATGTCAGCCTGACTCTGTCTGAATGCACCAAAGTTGCTTTGACGATGGATGCTGATTTCAACATTTTTCAGAGGCAAAGACTGTCAATTCACTGCACACAGTGACAATATTTTTGGTCATGCCATAGTGTCCAATCATTGTTTTCCCTACTATGGCTATAGCCAAGTGAAAAATGACCAACTTTAGCCATCACCCAAAAAATAAAAATGAGTTGGAGTCTATTGCTAATTGTCCCAATACTACACAGTAACTATTCATATGCTATAGCTAGCCAGTGCTAACTAGCTTCCAGTGGTTACACCTGTTCAACTTTATAGTTTTTGAGGCATGGGAAAAGGTAGGTGTTGGAAAAGCTTTTTTTCCTCCTCATGTTATTAGGAAGTCTTTTCCAGAAAATAATAATCTTCCCAGCATAACAATTTGGAACAAAGAAACATACTAATGTTGACAGAGATAGTTGGTAGAGTCACAGTTTCCTGTGTCACGTGAAGATATTTTTCTTCAGATTTCAAGCTAATATTAGAACCCTTACTGTTTTTATGCCTCCATCGGCCTCCCATTGCCTGATTGTTTCACGCCATTGTATGCTGTTTTGTTGCTCTATTTTTTACAATCTGCGTGCAACTTGCTTTCAGTTTATTAACAGACTTTAGTTTACTCTATTCTTGACTCCAGTAGGACCACTTTAGACTTTAATACTTCTCCCATTGTTCCTTCTCTATTTTCTTGTGCTCCATCTTTTTGATTTTGCTATCCACACGTGGTCTTCTGCTTCTTGTCAATTTCACTATAACGTCTGGTTGGTTTCCAAGCAGCTGCTTGTCTGTCTGGCGTCCCACAGGACCTGTCATTCTCAACCACCTTCAGGAGTTGGGGACTTCTATTCCGTATGCAGCACAAATGTTCCTATCTCCCAGCCAGCTGGTTATATATTAGAAAAAAACAAAAACCTTACATCCCCCTGGTAGGTGGTATGTGTGTGTTTCCCTTCAAGCTTGGAAGATCTACTAGAGGCCTGGTAGTTTTGGGCTTCTCCACAGTATCAGTGTGGTCCGTGTTCCTAAGAGACCTCTGAGCTTGTATGATGAGTCTGCTGAAGCTTTTCGGGGTTTAAGGGTTGCAGCGCCTATTAACACTGGGCCTGCTTTGGACTTGTGTGTCTGATAGCAGCTGGGCAGTGTAGTGGCAACATTACCATTTTTAGAACAGTTAGTTAGGGTTTGAATCCTCGCCAGTACATGTAGCCAGTAATGATTCCCAGTCCAAGAACTCCATGCTGCCCAAGCCAATATTAGAACATGAGTTGAAAATAAATAACTAAAACGGTTATTAAGCACACTTTCTGTAATAGTTATAACCTACCAAAAACATGATGAGCACCAATTACATCATAGCATAATAAATGTGAAGTGTTGCTTTAAAACTTTTAGACTTTAAATAACACAAAGAAGTCAGTGGAATAACATGAAACAGGGTAACTTTAAAGTGTCTCTTGGTATGAATGTCCTTGAATGTCGTTGAATGTCTAGTCTGCGTTATAGTGGTCCATTCTTTTTGAGTATAACATTTAATAGTCTTGGAAGTTAAAACAGAGTTCCTTTATGTAGTCACAATCTTGAAGGACAATGGGGGTCAGGGTACTAAAGTATAATCCAGTTTGTCATTCAAAAACCTTAAACAATGGGACGTCTTTTGTCCCAGTACTAAAGTTGGGATAAGATTTATTCCTATCAGGAAAAATGGTTCCTAGGGGAGAAATTCCACCACAGCTAGTGTCAGAAAGTGAAAACTGACGGTTACTTCAGTTGGCAATGATTCGGCCCTGAGTTGACCCCCTGCTGCATTCATGTGTTCAATGTCTTCTTAGCTGAGGATAAAATGAGTTAAATGTGATTGTTGTTTGGTTTTAAGTGGAACCCAGGAGGAGTAACAGTATGGTGATGGCAATAGAACGTAAGAGAAAATCTTGATGATTTTGATGTAAAAAAAACAAAACAAAAAAACAACTTACTAACTATGTAAAGTGCCAAAGTTGCCTGTTTTAATGAAGTCGTACTGTAAGCACCAAAGGTTTTTCTTTTATCTAATTTATATTAGTTATCTTATTTATCTGCATCTCTCAGCTTCTGTCTATATGTACCGCTGTTGTAAAACCTTTCTGAGCTCTTGTCCTCTCAAGTTTCTGTGAATTGCCACAGTGCCTTTTCCCAGGAGATTCCACACCCACAGGCATATTGAATTGTGAATATGAAGCTTCAGGTAATTAATCAGTGTTATCATTTCCACCATCACAAAGGTCACATCTCAGGGTTTTTTGTTGTTGTTTTTGTGTTTTTAACTCTAAAAGTTGGATCATTTTGAAGTCTGGATCCAGAACCATGAATGTTTTCATTGTGAGAAATTAAATTATTTCATATTTACAAATATATACCAAATGTAATATAGAAAAAAACTCAGGGAAAATATCAATTCATGTGTCGAGGTCATTTTCAGCTTTTGCTGAAATATGTTATCTATAATTAATACACTTCGTAATTAATGTTAACGCTTTCATATTCAACCAAATCTGCTCAGCTTGTTTAAACTAGAATCCTAAGGTCAGATTCAGGCTTTGCCATGTAAACACAAAAGATGCTTGAATGTGCTCCAGATTTTAAAAGCATCTGAAAACTGAGGTAATGCATTTTCAAACATTGGCACTGAATTGATTTTAGAGTGAATAAGATCACAGTGTTGCTCATTTTTTCAGTAAAATGTGGAAAATATTGTATTCAGGTACTACTCCTGCTGCAGGAGTCTAAACGTGCGTCATCATTCGTGCATGGATAAAACCAAGACGCTGCATTTTTTTAGGTTAAGATGCTCAAAGGTCAGGGTTGGGATTAGGGTTTGGTTTGGTGCTGTTATGGTTATAAGGCTAGAGTAAGTCTGAATGAAGGTAATGTCCTTCAATGTGTGTGTGTGTGTGTGTGTGTGTGTGTGGGTGTGTGTGTGTGTGTGTGTGTGTGTGTGAGAGAGAGAGTCAGAGAAAGAAATTTAAACAGCCTATATTAATACTTTTTTTAAAGTGAGGCCTGGATGTTGATCATTGTGAAAAAGAAGCGGCTCTGGGGAGCAACTGCTTATTGTTTAAAGGGATTTCCATAATCTAAAGGATGATGATGATGTTGTGGATTAATCTGTGGGGGACTGCTCGAAGCAGCCATTGGAGGGAAAGCACTAAGCGATATTGATCTGGGACGATGAAGGTTACGGCCATCAATCAGGTGGCATGCTGTTCTCTGTTCCTGTGCCAGCAGGAGCATTTAACCAAACTTTGCCTCTACTTTGGCCACAACTCAAGAGTGTTTTCTTTGTACACACTCACTCTGCAGAGGTCTGGGATTACTCTCTGCCTCAGCGGACAGTGTTCATTTGAGCTGCGATTTATTACAGTGACTCTGTGGGTACTCCCAGCCCACAGAGGGGTTACTGTGGAAGGCGACAGATACGGTGCTCCATTCCTCTCCCCAGGTGCTCAGGCTTGTAGCTGGCCCATGGGAAAACTAAGCTGCTAACCCTCTGACTATTACAGGAAAGGACATGGTTCATTGAGTCCCAGAAGGGGAAGTCTTTTGGGACATTTTGAAGGCAACGCCAGCTCTTCCTCACAGCCCCTGACCTTCTCCAGTTACAGCTTCTCACAAGTTTCAGTCATCGGATAAAACCTCAAACCATGTGGATCAAGGGAGCAGTCACAGTGCTGGTGCTTACACTGAAAGAAAAATGGACCAAGAGTCATTATAGTCCAGCCGACAGTTCCAATGCAGTTTTAATCAAACAGAATGGCTGTATTGAATCACTTGATAAGGCTGTGAGATTCCCAATCTATATGTAATCACTCACGGCTCTCTCAGGGTTTCTCCCTGACCTTTAAACAGTATGCCTGATAATGCTGGCAGGATTCTTACCCTCATACTCACTGGATTCAAGAGGAATTGTATTTTTCAACTCTTTGTCCTGATAAGCCTTCCCTCGGATCAATTACAGCTTTAGAGCCTCATAATTAAAAGGTCAAATTTACCAGGACACCAATAATTATTATATGGCAACAAGTTTAAATAATTTTTTTAAGTTCTGGGAACTAATTAGATTTTACAGTGTAATAGACAGATGCGATGATACAGATTTTTGCAGCTGGGTGTAGTATAAAGAGTTGTTCTGGTGCTCAAACACACACATATTGTGAGACAAATCTATGTCATAGCAAATACACAAGCATGTAGATTTGTGTGATAAACTGAAACCATACAATTGCATTATTGTGTTCGTAATCATGGGCCATTGTTCCTTTTCTGTGATTTGAATGCATAGATTTGTATGTTAAACTGAAGCCATATGGCACTGCACTGATGGTTCTAATTACTATGTAGTGTGGATAGAACTCTGCTGCACATTTCACTTTGTAATAGCGTTTCAAATTTACCATCAAGATTGTCACTTTATACTAGAAAATTGTACTTCAACTTTGGGTAAATTGTGTTTTATTGTAAATAGCTGAAAAAGAATGTGCATTTTTTATGTGTCCATTTTTGATGGCACTGTGTCTTATACAGTACAGTGGTCCCTCGTTTATTGCGGTACATCCTAAAAATAACCGCGAAGTAGCCAGCTTTATTTTTTTTTTGCAATGATTATAGATGTTTTAAGGCTGTAAAAGGTGATGGTTAGCATCTTCTAGCATCTTTGGGTGCTAACGCAGCTGCCTCTGGACGGTGCAAAACGTTTTGTCGACATTGTTGTGTTTGTTGGGGAGAAAACTTAGAAACATACAGTACAGCACTTCAGAGTCACACTGCTAGGATCGAAGATTTATGTAAATGTGACACCAGCTGAACGCATTCTGTACTGGACAGGAGACACGGCATGAGATTGATTGACAATGGTATACAGCCAATCAGGACGCAGAACACAATGCACTGTAAAAAAAAAAAACATGGAAAATTGCACAACTTTTTTTTTTAATCAGCAAGGCTGCGAAAGGTGAACCGTGTGGACCACTGTAAAGCACTTTTCCAGTACTGAGTACTGAAAGTGCTTTATGCAACATGCCTCACTCACTGATTCACTGTTATCTACAGCTAGGTGCTTTCTATCTAACATTCACACTCAGATGAAAGCATCAGAGAGCAAATTGAAGCTCATATCTTACCCAAGGATACCTCAGCATGGAGACTGGAGTAGCCAGCAATGAAGGCATCGACCTTCCAGTTAGTAGATGACGTGCTCTACCTCCTGAGCAACAGCTAGCCCCAATATTCCATCATGTTTCATGTTTCTTCTCTAATATTCCATAATATACCTAAAATTCATAGTTCATGTGTTTGTAAACCTTTTCACAAGGAAACACCAAGTAAGCCAAAGTGCAACAGTATAAACCCACTGGGAACATGGTCTTTTTTGAGAAAGCACTCAGGTCCCAGTCATGAGAATCCTTCCTCCCTACTGTCACAAAGTCCTTTCATAAACAGGATTAACACATGGACAGACACCTTGGATTAAATCTCAGTGGTTATTTTAATATCCCGTTCTAAGTGAGACCAGATGGGAACCTAATATCCGAGGGTTCAGCCTCCCATTCTCCTTTTGAAGTACTGTAGGTGTTGAAGTAACCCTGCTCTGTTGCTCTGAAGTGCTCCGTTATGTTATGCTCTCTCTGACATAACATATATTTTATTTTAGCATAACTGTGCAGATAAAGGAAGCCAGTCTTAGAAATGTGCTTAATGATAATGCCATGCTAATGTGGTATAAACTGGTACAAGTGGCCAGTCAGTCAAAGATGTTAAAGATGTGAAAAGCAGAGCACACTGCGCTACAACTCACCTTTCCAGAATTTGAACCTGAATTTCTTGTGGGGACAAATATGAAACACCTCTCCGTGTCCGTGATGCGGAGTGATTATCGTGGAAGCATGAAGCGCAAACTGCTCCCTTGGAAAAGTCTTTCACCTGGCAGAGGATCCACCACAGTTATCCTCACGTAGGTAGACAGCTCAGCCTGTAATGTGTTTGTTAGGCCTTACACCACGGCTCATTACAGCTCACAATTTGTTGATTCGTTTGATCAGATTGTACCCAATGACTCAAACTGCATGCAAACAGAGGCAGCTGTAAGTGTGTGTGCATGTGCTTGTGTTAAAATGTGTGTTTCATGCCTTGTGCATTTCTAGAGGCAGATGGCTAAAGGGAGGTTGATGCAATACTAGCTTCTGTAGCTGAACATTGGCATGAGCTTTGGGATCACTGGCAGGAGGTTTGCAGAGGTGTTTGGGGAGGTTGTGCCTGTTTGTTTGATTATTGAGTGACAGGGAACTCAGGAGAGACGCGCCTCACTAGTTCGACTGGCGCCTCAGGGCTTCGAGGTCGACAGGATTAGCATTTTAAAACCTCTGCTTCTCAGATTCGAGAGTGGGAGGTGGTGATGGAGTGGGGGAAACCTGTCTGATTCAAAAATTGGATCTACTGCCTACTTTCAGCTCCCCTCATCTTTTTCTAAATGTGTGGTTTAAAACAGAGTGGAAGTTTACCTGTCTCATTACACCACATCACACAGTGGGAACAGAAAAGCTCCGACTGGCAGGAAGCAGTCCTACAATTACACTGTTTTCCACACACGTTACCAGATTCAAAGACATTTTTAGTCTGTGAGGAAAACAGAACAGAAATGAAACATTCATTTTATATTTCTGTTATGTACAAAACAGTTGTTGAGGCTCCTATTAAACATGGGCAAAGTCTTAAATAATGAGGCGATGCGTGAGCCGAAAGCTCAGACTTCAGACTGGCTGAAGTCCAACCTGTGTTGTTTTTAAAGCTGCTTAAAACAAGCAGCCAATAAGAAGAATATTGATTCATAGTAAGGAGCCCAAAGAAAAATCACAGAGGTGCAAAAACACTTTGAACACAGCTGTACATTTCATGGTCGATAACGGGAACTCTGTAATTCCTAACAGTTATTTCAACACCTTGAAATCACCCTGTGATGTCTGAGTCATCATCACTGAACCCTCACTGAACCATCATCATCAACCCTAAACCAAACTCTAAACCTGTTAGATATATCTAATAGATATATCTAACTTTTATTCTTTGTTCTCTAACATCTTCCACCGAGGGAACCAAGAAAATAATTAATCTAATCGACACTTATCAAAATATTTGCCTCTCCAAAAGTATAGCGTTAGAGTAGGGGAAGTCAGTTGAGCAATCGCATCTTGATTGTTTGATTTTAAAATCGGGTCGTGTGCAGATGCAAAATCATAACTGTGTCATTATTCTAAAACTGTTAATTGTAGAGCATCAAACACCCAATACTGGAGCTATGTAAACAAATGTGTTTTTCCCTTCCTGATCTCCCAGTGTTTTGCATATTTGTCACACTTACATGTTTCAGATCATCAAACAAATTTTAATAATAGCTAAAGATAGCTGAAGTAAATAAAAGTTGAGTTTTTATTTGATTAACCTCCTAGGACCTGGCGTCCACATATGTGGACATCACATTTTGGGTTATTTAGACCAAAATACTCAATTTTGCTCTACAAGGGCCTGAATAATGTCCACTTACGAAGACATTATACTGCTACTGTTCTATCGAAATTTTAAATGAATATCTTCATATGTGGCTCTCATTTTTATTAGAAACAAAAATCAGGTAAAAAGAAATCTGGTAATTCTTTGTTTTTACATTCATTGGGCCCCAATCAGCCCAAATATCAAAGAGAAATCAAAAATGCATGCCGTGGGAGAGTTCGGGTCTTAGGAGGTTAAGGGTGAAACGTTATCCAAACCCACTCTGTGGCTTTCAAACCCCAAAACACAAACAGAGTAACATAGTGTACGCTGTTATGTACCAGGAGGGTCGCCATGATTTATACATCAGGGAAACGAACCGACGAATGGCTAAGCAAATGATAGATAGCCATTGATAAATTGTCATTGATCAGCGGTTGTCGAGTAGTGGTCATGGTCATTAATATGCAGATGGTCAGTTTGCATATTAATGATCAAGAAACTGCCCTCACAGTGCATTGTTAGCCAGTGGTGTTAGTTCCAGTCATTATACAAATGTACTATTTAAAAGGCTGCAGTCAGCTGAGACTCCTTGGAATGTCATCACCTGGATGATCAAGCATGCATCAAGTTTTACAAACAGACAAAAAAATGAGGAAATCAGAAAGAAGGCAAACACTTTTTATAAAGTGTTTGCCTTTAGAGGAGGAAAATGTGAGACACGGGGAAATGTATTTATTTCCTCCTTTCAGCTCTACTAGAGAGTAACACGTACACATAGAAAAGCACTAAGTTAAAGCTAACGTTAACTCTGTGGACATAAAGCAGTGAGTAATTTAAGTTGACTTAATTAGTCAACATAAGTTATTATGAATCTCTTCCACACTGTCTTTGTCCTGTCTCTTCCCCATCACCCCAACCTTCTGCGGCAGATGGCCCCGCCCCTCCTTGATCCTGCTTCTGCTGGAGGTTACTTCCTGTTAAAGGAGTTTTTTCTTTCCCACGGTCACCAAGTGCTTGCTCACAGGAAATCATATGATGGCTGGGGTAACTGTTTGATGTTATATAAATAAATATAAATAAAACTGAAGTGAACTGTATTGAAGTGGATGGCATGAAATTAACAAGTCTTAATATTTGCCAGTTTTTTATGGTTTTCTTTGTGTCTGAAACCAGTGGACAGATATATTAACTAACTTAGCTTTAGGCTCGCCACAGCTCTATTTTAGCCCCTGCAGGTTGTCTGGTGTGTAACACACAGGCAAAAATCTATATCACAGTTTTGCGAATACTAAAACCACTTTTTCATCAACTCATAGAAAAAAATATTAACAGTGAAAAACTGTGTTTATTTTCTAGAATAGTTCCCTGACAAAACTACAGCATGTGATGACTTTTATTTATCACGTTTGTGACAATCACAAACAACTTTCAGTATGTTGTGCTTTCGGTTATTGTCATTTTGTGTAAATATCATAGATGGCTGCTTTGATGTCACCCACATGTTTGTGAAGTAAGAATGTTTTAAATATTTTGTTACTCTAAATGAGTGACGGATCCAATAAACTATTCAGGGGTCAAGTGCAAGTGATGCTTTCCCACAGACTGCTATAGGACTCCAGACCCTTCCTTTTAATGTAACCTGCAGTACTAAAGATCCTGGGAAACATATTTCCTTGCTTAAACTGAATAGTCACTTCTTGCCCTGCAGCCGTAGACTAACTGCTTTGTTCTTTCTGGAGTATGTATCCTTCCTCCAACTCAAGTCTGCTTTTTAACTCCACTGAGTGCGATCATCCCTCCATGACTCTTCACCACACATGCTTCACATGAAAAGAAAAGTTGACTTTTCTGAAATACAGGGACATTCAACCAAACCTAGGACCTGAATAAGATTTGTAGAGTATTTATGTATAAAAAGGAGCTAAAAAATAAGAATCCAGCAGCTTGAAGTAGTGTCCTTTTACTCTGAGGTTGTTTTTATTCAGCATACGGTGCCTAAACTCTACTCACAGGTTGTTTCTCAACAGTAAAATGTGGCCTTGAGACAGTGTGTGAGGTGGAGAGAGGTGGCTCAATATGGAGGGAGTGTAGTGTTTCGAATGCCTCAATACAGCATTGATTAAGTATGGCATATATGTTAGTCTCTTTATTTGTTTGCTGCAAAACTCAGGGCCATTATTTGAACACCTTTAAACAACAGATGCTACAGATGGAGACAGCTTATTTTATTTTGAGATTAAATTAATTTTGATTATTTATTGTATTCAGCATCCTACAGGTCAGTAAGTGTTTAGGGTAAGAGCTGGGTTAAATAAAGTCTTACAAGTGAATTTTGACATTAAAGCTTTTCTGTTGAAACCTGAACCACAGGTTAAGACTTCAGACCGGCTGAAGGTTCCTAATTTCAGCCCTGTTCGGACCCCTGATGGGTCTCTAACCTGGTGGATGTTAAAGGTAAAGTCACTCACTGTGTAGGTATGTGATGGCTTTTGGTTTAAAATTTCAGTTTCGTTCCTGTTTCCTCGTTTTTCTTTTGCATACACATTTTTGTTTGCATTGTATCTCCTGTGCGTCCTCTGTCCTCCTGCCCTTTGACCTTCAAGTCAAGCTCCAACGTCTCAGTTCCTAAAATGCATCTGGAGAACAGGAGGCTTGTTGAAGGAGCTATAATCAAGTATATTAAGTGCATTATTTGCAGAAGTGTTTTCACTTTTAGTACAAAAACAAGCTATGGTGCCCAGCTGGACTATCTAACTTGTTATAAACGACTTCAGTTATTTAAGGCGTGATCGATCCTGCTTGCTGTCCTTCATGGTTTCCTGATGACTTTAACCATCTGATGTATGAATCATCATAGCTGATCACCATAACTGTGACCCTAAATTGTGGCAAAACTAAATATTTGGAAAAGTAAATAGTTTTTGATGTCAGTTAGAATAATTATTATCTTTTGTCCCATAATTTCCAATCAACTTATTAAAAACAAAAGTATTCTTCAGTTAGTTTCAGCATCAGAATTGGAGGGCATTCCAGATGAGAGACGATGACTTCAGACAGTATATAGTAAATATACTATATTTAGTATATATATTATATATATTTTTTAATATATAGTATATATAAAAAATGTATAATGTTATATCGCACCATGATGTTAACTAAAGGTTGGACCTCAATGCAGAAAAACTGTTTATATCTCAAATCATAAAACATAGCAGAACTTCAACAAAACAAATTCATGATACAGTTGTGCCACACCCTATATTTACTTTACCATACAGTGAAAATCTTCCATTTTGTTAAATGCCTTTTGTCTCTGGTATCTTTGGTAGGGGCTACAAAGATGTGAGCAGAGGGGTCAAGGATGTGCAATTATGGGAAAGGGGGCAAACTTCACCTGCCTCTGTTGTTACTATAGTGCAGGTACTTTGTGCCTCAGTTGTTATCACCTTCTGTCTTTATTTGTGCTTCTCCTTAGGTTTTTAGATTGTGCCTCCTTTGTCCTCCTGTGACCTGGAGTTCACTCTGTGTTGAAAGATGTCTCAGCTCTGAAAATCACAATTAGACAGTGGAGCCCTCATCAGAGGGGCTATAATCAAGAATGCTCAGGTGTATTATTTGTGGTTGTGATTTTACTCTTGACACATAACAGAGACGTGTGTGTGTTTATAAAAAGGTCAGTTTTTTCCCCTGTTGTAGCACACTGTGAATTTGGGTAGCAGTTGAAATTAGTCATAAATATGGGTGATCATAAAATAGAGCAGTAATTTCATAATCTAACTATACCAAGCTTCATATGTCGTTGGCATCACTAGGAAAGAAATTCAAATGACAAAATGAGGGTGAAAAACTCATTTCAGATGCCAACAGGTTTTTTTTTATGCCTGCTGAACTCTGTCGGTAGCTTCAGCTGATAGCAGCACCAGACTGCAGGCAACACGTTCTCACTCCCAAAGCGTAACATTTTACGCTAGGTGACAAATCATCAGAAGATTACGTTTTCGGCTACCCAACACCTTCTTAAATGACAACCTCTGAAAAATGAGGAAATATGAGAACCGTCTGGACTCAATCTACACATGTTCGCTCCTTTTCTTCAAATCGTTTGGAAACACGCTATTTAACGTCATTAAAGCCCAGGTTAAGGTCAGGAATAAGGTTATGGTTACGGCTAGGGATAAGGTTAGGTTTAGGGCTGGAATACAGGGCTGGAATGTCTATTACCGTGGGAGCATCATTCCACTGGATTTCATCCATAACCCCACGCCTACCATAAGGAAGGTAGGCGTGGGGCGTGACAAAATGTTGGCATGTTACGCCTCGGGAGTGAGAACGGGCTGAAACACATGGGAAATTACCTGGGTTTATACTGTTATGATTTGATAGCTTATTCATTAGCTGTAACTGAAGATATATGTAGCATTTCAAGCTTTGTCATCATATATGGTGGTCTGTCGGCTGGTTTGTCAGTTGTTGAACAAGACACGACACACAGTGTGCAAAACCACTGTGTTACACAGAGCTCTGTTAAAACGTTTGAGTTGGCAAGTCAGATAATTTGTGAAGAAACAGACTGAATTTGCTATTATCACACAAGCAAAGTAGACGCCACATTATTTCTAAAGGATCTTGTTTCCACGTAACTATTTTAATTCAGACCATTTTCCGTTGTCTCCTTCGAATCCAGAAAACAAACACATTTCACTCACTTTGTGCCCAGAGTGCATCATTTGCATTTGAACACACCGTGTTCATTTCACATCATTTCATCAGCTCTTGTTACTTTTATTAGTGCAGCTCACATCTAGCAGCGAGCTCTAAAGCAGACAAGTATTTGCACACTCTTTTTCCTGCTAACCTGAACTCATCTTGCCCAGATGAATGTACTCATGCTTCAGTATTCCATTACTGATTCTGTATTTAGCAGTACACTTAATGATTATCACATGTGTCATGTAGGCCTTGAGCAGCTCAGCCCCTTCAGCTTTCCAGCCTCCTAATTCTGGAGGGAGCAGGAAGTGTGGAACCAGTAAAAGAGTCGAATGGTTAATATTTGGACAGTTTAGGTCATCAGGAACACATACTCATGCTGTGGTTGCTGCTCAAGTATGTAAATACGATCGTGGCTCAAGAGTTGGGTGTGCATCTTATAATCGGAAGGTTGCTGGTTCGAGCCCCGGCTCAGACAGTCTCGGCCGTTGTGTCCTTGGGCAAGACACTTCACCTAGGCTTTGAAGAACGTGCTGTGGTCAGTCAAGTTAACTTTCTGATATCAACTCAACACGGTGGAGGAAGACCACACGAAAGTATGACCCAAAGAACAGTTAAGCACAGAGCTGGAAACTAGAGATGGCACGATACCACTTTTTTATGTCCGATACCGATATCATAAATTTGGATATCTGCCGATACCGATATGAATCCGATATAGTGTTTTTTAATCAATAAAACTGTTTTTTAATATCTTGCTGCATTTTGTATAAGTTCATACTCAAGTTTAAAAAACAACAACACTAAAGCTATTCTGTTATACCTGTATGCAAAAAATACACTGCACCCAAAATATTTCATAGTTCAGCAATACTGATCAATCTAATAAACTTAAACCTGCACCATCCTCCCTATTCTGGTATTTTAAAGAGTACTTAGCAGAAATATTAAGCAACCTAACTAATAGGGTTGCAACTCACAGCAAAAAAAAAAAAAGGGAACCACCCCTCTCCACCTCATGATGCTTAATCGACGTAATCAACTTTAATTTGATGCAGTGTGAAAAATGCACAGAAATCAATTATTTTTCAAGAATAATTAAATAGATTCAACATCTTTCTTCAACAGAATTGCAGACTGCACAGATGGTACCTTCCCAAAGGAAAAAGTACTATAGCTTACTAGGGTATATTAGACTTAACAGTTACTATATACAGTAATGGACTTCTATACATTTTACATCAGATTAAAACTTTGGGTGTAAGATTCAGATAATTATTTATTAAAAGCTAGACATTTTAAATGAGAATAAGAAAGAAAAGTATGTCTTTGTGCCCCCTTTTCCCTGTTAATGCCCTATCGGCCCCCCTGGCTAAACTTTGCTAGATCCGCCCCTGCACAGTTACTCAGGAGCTAAATGGTAAATGGTAAATGGCCTGTATTTATATAGCGCTTTACATATCCAGTCATCCACCAATTCACACACACATTCACACACTGTACTGTAGGAGCTGGTGAAGAAGACACTGTGTGTGCTGTGAAAATGTTCTTCTAATATCTGCTAGAATAATAGCTTCCAGGGTTTAATTTGTGAAATGTAGGCTTGGCCCCATGATGGCTGCCTGATCATTATTCTTTCTCCTACAGGACAAAAACCCAAAAAAGCATTAACCATAAGCTTTAACTTTTGGATTACTACATGATGTTTGTGATGCCACACATGGCACACAGGGCCTGTGCTGGATGTACTTCACTGCTGATCATCAGTGTACAAACAGGCCCTTTGTTCACCAGCAGGCTTCCTTAGGAGATGTGCATTACTCATGCCTGCAGCTTCTCCACGATGGCCCCATGCTGTCAGCCTGTGGCAAGTAAAAACAGAATCCCCTGCTTATTACTTTTGTGCTGCAAAAGACATCCAGCCTCTGTCTGTTAATGAATGTTATAGGAGCCTGCTGCAACCCCCACAATACCCAAGTGGCAAGACATGATATTCTGGATGAAGCGGGGGAGGAGGAGAAAATAGTACCAGGTGAAGATGAAAGTGAGTACGAGTTGGACAAAGATGTAGCAGATCACAGGGAGCTGTGAGCATACAACATGAGAGAATTATTGGTCCTGCAGACCTGCCTGCATGTCCGAGGGACTATTTTTTAGGAAAGCATCCAGTTTGCACTACAGTTACATTTGATTTCATTTATATAGCACCAGATCCCAACCCAGTGGGGGTATCCCCCCAAAAGAGGGACAAAAAGACCTCCTGATGATCCTCTAATCACCTGAGCCAAGGTGTGAAACGGGTGTGGGTCCCAATCAGCCAGGGTTTTGGTGAGCTCATTGTGAAACCTGGCCCCACCCTATCATGTGATTTCCTGAGGTCAGATGGCCCAGGATGAGAGTGGGCTTAAGGCGTCTGGGAAGGGATCAAAACTGGATTATAGATGGCAGACAGTTGGTGTCCCCCACTGTTTAAATCTGGGACTCTCCACCATTTGACCTTAGAACTGAAGAAGCTTCTCTGATGAGAGGTGAAACGTCTTCAAGCAACTTAAAGAAGTCCACGCTTTTCTTTCCAAGCTCCTTAGACTACGATGACCTGGATGACTGAGAACCTTCACAGACACCCTACAAAATTATTAACCCCTAACATGAGCCCTTATGTTATGTTCAGCAGAAATAAATTACCTTCTCTTATTATTACCCTCAACATCCGTCAGCTTGTTGAGGGTTAAGTGGCCTAACCAGGCCTTACGTGGCCTGATTAGGATTAGGATCACATGTACATCCATACAGGATACGTTTGGCATCCCCAAATGGAAGTCTTGTGAATTGTAAGGAAAAAATGTTGAACATGATTAGAAATGTACATTCATGTAGTATTTATTGTATTTTAACATGAGGCTAAAATACAACAATACACAATCTTAACTGATGACCTGGTAGATGCTGTAAGATAAATATTTACATTACTGCCACTAATAAAATGGGCATTGGCTGCATGGTTGTACACTCCAGTTTGTTTGCTTGCTAAGAAAAATATTCCTTTTTGTGTTGATTGTATATTTATATTCACTTTTTTGTTTTTGCAGGCTGAAAATATAAATAATAAGCAGCTATCAAAATGATTTGCCTATTTTTCTTTTTTACTTCAGATACAACCGCTAAGGTAGAAACAGCCCACACAGGGGGGAAAAAAAAAAGTTGCTTAAGGATGTTTATTTATAAAAGCTTTTTCAGATACAGATAAATACCCACTCTCTCCTCTCTTTCTCTTACTATCCTCTTCCCTCCACTTTTCCCTTTTTTTTCTGCTCTTTAAGAGACCAGAGAGTGTAAGGGTGAGCTGAAGAGAAAGTTGAGTCGGAGTTTTCTGAGTAACAAAGGTCTCTTTTAGCCTGGCTACATGGTAATGTACGCTGATCCAGAGCAGATTATATTCTATTCCATTTTATTATTGACTTAAACACTAACAGCACCAAAAGCCCACTGAGTGGAAAGGACACTAGTATATGTACATATAGTTTGTGTAAATGAAGAGTCAAATAACATCACGCTTTTATGAATAGCTTACAGTTAACGAACGTTGATAACCACCGTTCTGATGCTGGGGTTTTTGTTGAGTCAGCTAATGGAAAGCGTGATCATGTCATACGTCCTTCATAGTACATCCCTCAAGGACAGTCTGGCTTGCTGTTCAGGAAAAGCTTTTAAGTAATTTTAGGAAAGCTTTCTCGCTGAAGTAACTCAAAACAAAGAAACTGGACAATTAACTTGAAGTTGGTGTTAAAAGTTGGTCTTCCCTTTGGCCCACTTGGCCGTTATTACAAGGCCTGAAGTGGTAGAAAAGTCACTCTGCAGAACAACAAACTGACATACAGGCGGTTCAATTAGATAGTAATCATTATGGATGGAGACTGCCCAAATGTGACTCCCCAGACATACAGCAATGATACAAACACTGAAAATCAATACTGACTCAAATCTAGTCTTTAAGAGGTTTTGCCTGATGATAGAAAGATTCCTGTTGGCAGTGCGGCCTGTTCAGTGAAGAACAGGTTGCTGCAGTTATCCATCAATCAAACTAATGTGAAAATGTTAGTTTAATAAATAAAGATATAGCCATAACGACAGCTAAGTCTTTACAACAGGGAATAAAGGAAAGTCTCACAAAAAAAACCATGCAATTATAAACCTCAATTCATCCTTAAGCTCAACTCAATATTCTTTGTCTCAACCATCTCTGTTTAATTTGAAAATAGTTTTAAACTCTACTTTAATACTTTCTTTATTCATACTAATTAATGTTAGAAAGGTAATCAACTTATCTCTAATGTCAGACCAGCTCCCAGCAGAACAGCATCTCCACAAAAAACAGATGTGACTAAGACAGACTTTAATTAACAGGTTTACAACATTTAAGAGCTTTAATAAGTTGATCAGATTGTCAGTAAAGACTTTACATTCATCAGGTGAACTAGCATTAAAGTAAATTTAATGTATTTTGATTTGGGCACCCACAGTCCAAATAAATAAATACATAACTGCTCTTTACTGAGTTGAGCTAAATCAGCTTATTGATAGCTTATATCAGATGGAGTTTTTGTATTGTTTGTTATTTTTCACCTCAGCTGACTGATGTCAGTTTTCTTGAACAGACCCACCTTCACAGCGTTAAAGAGAGTTAAAGTGAGTCCACAGTGACACAGTTTTTGTGATTCTGCATCTGCACATCATCACAGTGGATTTCTAAAGAAACAAACCAAACATTAGTGACTGTCAAACCAAGGATGAATGCCCACCCCAGACCCTTTCTGGCTCCCCCCGCAGCCCTCCACCTCCGCAGCACCTCCTTCTCTCTCTCCTGTTTACATTCGCTCACGCACTGTAAATAAAGCCGCTGTTAACCCCGAGCACTCCAGTGTGCTGGTGTGTTGGTATCACCATGCAGGACAGACGAGCTCTACAGAGGGTTGTGCGGTCAGCTGAGCGCACCATCCGCTCCGAGCTCCCTGACCTGCACTCAATCTACAGCAGGCAGTGCTGGACCAAGGCCAGGAAGATCGTGAAGGACCTCAGCCATCCCAACAACAGACTGTTCTCTCTGTTGAGGTCAGGAAAGCGATTCCGCTCCCTGAAGACCAACACAGAGAGACTGAGGAGGAGCTTCTTCCCGCAGGCGATACGGTCTCTCAATCACACCACCACACAGTACTGACCCACACATATAGTTCTTACACACACACTGGACATTCTGGACATTGTGTGGCAATACGATCTGTACGCCTGTGGCAATACGATCTGGCCTGACATGGACCCATCAGCGGCACACAAGCAAACATGTTGTCCTCTTTTTGTGACATTCATGCAGCGTTTTTCTCCTGTGATGTCCCGTGCCCCTCCACCCGCAGCTGCTTCAGTGGTGAAGCAGCCACCGCCTTTCTGTCCCTTTCTGAGAGGTTTTTTTATGTTCTGACCCATCGAAGTCTGCCCTTATGATGTTTTCCTGGCTGAGTTAAAAAAGGCTTTCGCTCATCCCGTTTCTGAATTCTCCACGAGAGCAACTGTAGTCTTGCCAAATTTGTATTTTTGCAAGCAAAAAATGACATGATGAAGGACCACCTCGCTGAAATATCTGGCGTCTAAAAAGATTTAATTTGCTTCGGCAGTTGGAATTACAAGTTACTGCGCTGGACCTCGATGTGAGATCTACTTCACACCAAGAACGACCCTGATTCAGGCTGTACAGTTTTTATACTGCGACAGTAACAAGTATTATTATAGCTATCATCTTCTGGAAGCAACGTGGCAGTCCTGCTGTCTCCTTACGAGTCCTCTCTCCGTTCACATCCGCTCACTCCCAACTTCGTTACCTTTTCCCTTTTCCTGGAATGACAAAGACAGACACGAAAACACCTCCCTGCCTGGCCTTGATTATTTTAATATTATCCCACTACTGATTGTACAGCTCTAGTTCGGGACACCCTGTTCAGACTCCCTTTGGCCCAGAGAATATCCTTCCAACAATTATCAGTGTGAGCATGTAGCAAAAGGGACCCTCAAGCATTCTACATCCATCCTCAATATTTCAGTCCAGACATACTGCTTGACGAGGCTTTTGACCTTCAAAACACGGAGCACCAACGAGTTTATGAGCACATTGGGTTGTGTATATAAAAAAAAAAAACCTTTATTAATACTTTTCAACCCTAACACTGCCTCATTCAAGGGAGTGCTCCATATAGACAACCAACTGAAGGAGAGAGAAGCAGAGAACAGAGCTAGAAATACACAGTCACTTGTTTAGTCCACAGAAGCAGAAGTAGCCTTCTCAAAACTGAAGACTCTGTTCACATCTGCGCCAGTGTTGGTTCACTCTGACACCAGATTCCTTTTTTGTGGTGAAGGTGGAGGCTTTGGACACTGGGGTTGAAGCTGTCCTTTTTCCAGCGCTCTGGACCCCAAGGGGTGCTTTCTTTTTTCTACGTTTATCTCCTGCAGAACGCAATGTAACGATATCAGTGATTGAGAGCTACAACCTATCAAATTAGTGCTGGAGGAACGGAATTTTTTAAGTGATGAGACATTACACTTTACATGTATTGCTTGCGTCTGTGTAATGCGCCATTACTTGAAATGAAACTTTGAATCTGTTGCTGTCTGTTAACAGTCTAGACAACTGCAGGAAAGTTGCAATGAAATGTGTTTGTGGTGCGCTTTTTTATCAGTCAGCATGCATGACTGGTAATCGGAACACTGAGATTTCCTGGTGGCTACGGCCCAAAGTGGCCTTTAGAATAAATAATTACAGTCGTGGTCTTTGCAAACTACTTTCCTGCCTTGGGGGAAAAGAAAATAGACGGCTAACACATAAAACAGGTAAACAAACTTAAATCCAGTATGTCTTTGAGATTCTATGAATATTGGGCAGATTATTCCCAACAGTCGTGTTTTAAAACTCTTAAAAAACAGCTGTTGCATCCATCTGCGTCTCCCCATTGATCTTCACTGCAGCCTCATCATCCCGGAGAGCTCACTGAAAGCTTTCTCCCAGCTGTAACTGGCGCTTTGTTTTAGCAGCACCAGAACTTTCTGAAAAAGCTCTGAAGCATGTTTGCTTGTATTTAAAAATGTGCGCGGCAGTAGTCGCTTGTTCTGTCATGCAGATACAGCTTTGCTCACATATCTGCTTCATAATCCACTCAGCTGTTCGCACTGTGGGGAAACACTGGGACAGAGCAGCATCATGACTTATATATCATGTTTAACCTGAGTAGCGAAAGACCGCGGGGGTCTGAAAACGATGAAGGGGGGAGTTTACTGTTCTCGCTGGCTCGAGTGACCATTGAACCCCCCGGCTAGCTATCGAGCTGGTGGGTAACGGACGTCTCCGAAAATGTCAAAGCACTTTTGCAAATATGCGATGTCTTTATAAACCAAGCAGATATTTGAAGTTTACACAGCTATATTCTCGCCTGAAAATATGTTAAAAGTTTATTTTGTGACCCGGAAAGATTAATAACATTAATATTAAAACTTAGTAGCGCCATTGTTGGAACCTGGAATTGGCTGATCTGCGCTATGAATTCTGGGATATGATGAAGGTGATCGTGATCCACAACATCATGGCTGAGGAGGATCCATCAGATGTGTCCATTGTGATTGAGGGAAACCAAGTGATGGAGGGATGTGGAAGCCGAACAAAGGCATGTGTACTGCTGATGGGACTGATATATGCCCTCAACCTCGAATATCCGAAGGAGCTGAAGAACACATTTGACACTTTTCAAAAACTGTTTTTGGAACTTGACGGGGCCAAACTACTGAAAAAGGTCCACGGCCTCAAAAATATTGCTTCTCTGTTCCATTTGCTTCCTCATCTGTTCCAGCTGATCATATAAAGACTGGTTTTCAGATTTGATGTCTTCCAGATCTGCTTTGATTACACTGATCTCAAAGCCCATCTTGAAAAAAAGGGGATGTGTTATTGTCCAACATTATTGAAACAACTTTTAAAGTTGTTAGTTTAGAAGTTATAAAACAGGTTCATTATTTGAAATCTTGCTTGAAGCTGTTGTGTTGCACTTTATTCTGTGTTTTTATGGAATAAAAACACTGAGATGATGAACTATCTGTCTTTTTGGGGGGTACATTTTACCTTATATGAATATGTAATGTTTATCAACTAATAATAGTTAAATTTTATTAGTAATTATCAGGTATTACCAACTAGCAAACAAGAGATAATTTTACCTATTTCAATGAGTAAGTAGCTGTTGAATAGATACATAAATATGGGGTAAATTTTACCCAATTTAATTAAGTATTTCATAGCTTTTTATTGAAGTATTTTATACACAATATATTGAACTAAATCTACCCCAAAAAAGTCAATGCAAATTGTTACCTCAGATTTATTGGGTAAATTCTATAGATGCTTCTTACAGTGCGCAGTATTTTTACTTGTATTTTTGTTTTGTTTTTAAAAATGAATCGCTACCTTATCGTGGTGGAGGGGTTTGTGTGTCCCAGGGATCCCAGGGGCTATGTTGTCTGGGGGCTTTTGCCCCCTGGTAGGGTCTCCCATGGCAAATTGGCCCTGGGTGAGGGACCAGACAAAGAGCGATTCATAAGACCCTTATGAAAAGGACACCGAGGGAACAGTTTACCCTGCCCGGGATAGGGTTACCGGGGCCCCGCCCTGGAGCCAGGCCCGGGGAGGGTGCCCGAGGGCGAGCGTCTGGTGGCCGGGCCTTAGTCCATGGGGCCCGGCCGGGCACAGCCCGAAGAGGAGACATGGGCCCATCCTCCCGCAGGCCCACCACCCGCAGGAGGCGCCATAGGGGTCGGGTGCATTGTGTGCCGGGTGGCGGCCAGGAGCGGAGGCCCTGGCGGACTGACCCCCGGCTGCCAAGACTGGCAATAGGGACATGGAATGTCACCTCTCTGGTGGGGAAGGAGCCTGAGTTAGTGCGTGAGGTTGAGAGGTACCGGCTAGATATAGTCGGGCTCACCTCTACACATGGCTTGGGCTCTGGAACCAGTCTCCTGGAGAGGGGCTGGACTCTGTCTCAGTCTGGAGTTGCCCCTGGTGAGAGGCGGCGGGCTGGGGTGGGTATCCTAATATCCCCTCGGCTTGCTGCCGGTACGTTGGGGTTTTTCCCGGTGGACGAGAGGGTTTGTTCCCTGCGCTTATGCGCCGAGTGGCAGTTCAGAGTACCCAGCCTTCTTAGAGTCCCTGGGGGGGGTGCTGGAGGGTGCTCCACCTGGAGACTCTGTTGTCCTGCTGGGAGACTTCAATGCTCACGTGGGTAACGACAGCGAGACCTGGAGGGGCGTGATTGGGAGGAACGGCCTCCCTGATCTGAACCCGAGCGGTGCTCTGTTATTGGACTTCTGTGCTAACCACAGTTTGGCCATAACGAACACCCTGTTCGAACATAAGAGTGTCCATAAGTGCACGTGGCACCAGGATGCTCTAGGCCGTAGGTCGATGATCGATTTTGTAATCGTATCACCAGACCTGCGACCATATGTTCTGGACACTCGGGTAAAGAGAGGGGCTGAGCTGTCAACTGATCACCACCTGGTGGTGAGTTGGATCAGGTGGCGGGGGAGGACGCTGGACAGACCTGGTGCACCTAAACGCGTAGTGAGGGTGTGCTGGGAACGTCTAGCAGAGGCCCCAGTCCGCGAGATCTTCAACGCACACCTCCGGCAGAGCTTCAACAGCATTCCGAGGGAGACTGGGGACATTGAGTCCGAATGGACCATGTTCAGCGTCTCCATTGCCGAAGCTGCTGCATTGAGCTGCGGCCGCAAGGTGGTGGGTGCCTGCCGTGGTGGTAATCCCCGACGTCGACTGAGAAAATTGTCAGGCGGTGGAAGGAATACTTCGAGGACCTCCTTAATCCCACTGACACGTCTTCCGAGGAGGAAGCAGAGTCTGGGGATGAGGGGAATGACCCGCCAATTTCCGGGGGCGAGGTCACTGAGGCAGTTAAACAACTCCTTGGTGGCAGAGCCCCTGGTGTTGATGAGGTCCGCCCCGAGTTCCTGAAGGCTCTGGACGTTGTAGGGCTGTCCTGGTTGACACGCCTCTGCAATGTTGCGTGGAGATCAGGGGCAGTACCTGTGGACTGGCAGACCGGGGTGGTGGTCCCCATCTTTAAGAAAGGGGACCGGAGGGTGTGTTCCAACTACAGGGGGATCACACTCCTCAGCCTCCCTGGGAAAGTCTATGCCAGGGTGCTGGAAAGGAGAGTTCGTCCGTTAGTCGAACCTCGGATACAGGAGGAACAATGCGGTTTTCGTCCTGGTCGCGGAACACTGGACCAGCTCTTTATCCTCTCCAGGATACTTGAGGGTGCATGGGAGTTTGCCCAACCAGTCTACATGTGTTTTGTGGACTTGGAGAAGGCATTCGACCGTGTCCCTCGGGGTGTCCTGTGGGAGGTGTTGCGGGAATATGGGGTGTCTGGCCCATTGCTACGGGCCATTCGATCCCTATACAACCGTTGCAAGAGCTTGGTTCGCATTGCCGGCAATAAGTCGGACTCGTTCCCGGTGGGTGATGGGCTTCGCCAGGGCTGCCCTTTGTCTCCGGTTCTGTTCATAATTTTTATGGACAGGATTTCTAGGCGCAGCCAAGTGGCGGAGGGCTTTCGCTTTGGTGGCCTCAGAATCTCATCTCTGATTTTTGCAGATGATGTGGTTCTGTTGGCTTCATCGGGTGAAGGCCTCCAGCTCGCACTGGAACGGTTCGCAGCCGAGTGTGAAGCAGCGGGAATGAGGATCAGCACCTCCAAATCTGAGGCCATGGTTCTCAGCCGGAAAAGGGTGGAGTGCCCACTCCGGGTCGGGGATGAGTTCCTGCCCCAAGTGGAGGAGTTCAAGTATCTCGGGGTCTTGTTCGCGAGTGATGGGAGAAGGGAGCCGGAGATCGACAGACGGATTGGGGCTGCAGCTGCAGTAATGCGGACGCTGCACCGGTCCGTCGTGGTGAAGAGGGAGCTGAGTGTAAAAGCGAAGCTCTCAATTTACCGGTCGATCTACGTCCCTACCCTCACCTATGGCCACGAGCTGTGGGTAGTGACCGAAAGAACGAGATCGCGGATACAAGCGGCAGAAATGAGCTTCCTCCGAAGGGTGGCTGGCCTCTCCCTTAGAGATAGGGTGAGAAGTTCGGCCATCCGGGAGGGGCTCAGAGTAGAGCAGCTGCTGCTCCACATCGAAAGGAGCCAGCTGAGGTGGTTCGGGCATCTGACAAGGATGCCCCCTGGGCGCCTCCTGGGTGAGGTGTTCCAGGCATGTCCCACCGGGAGGAGGCCCCGGGGCAGACCCAGGACACGCTGGAGAGATTATATCTCTCGGCTGGCCTGGGAACGCCTTGGTATTCCCCCGGATAAGCTGGAGGAGGTGGCTGGGGAGAGGGAGGTCTGGGCCTCTTTGCTTAGGCTGCTGCCCCCGCGACCCGGCCCCGGACAAAGCGGATGAAGATGGATGGATGGATGGATGGAAAATTGTGTGTTCACAAAAATTTACCACTTATTTTCTTGGCTGTTAAAATAACAATTTAGGCAAAGATGAGTCAGAACATTTACATTCAAGTAACTGCATATGCTGTCACACGTTTTCCACGAGTAATTCCTTAATTAATATTACTTTGACAAATCCACAAGAGAAATGAAGTTAATAATTTGTGTTCATCTCTCAAAG
>NW_024582726.1:543314-544284 GCF_018398535.1 Haplochromis burtoni
AAAACATTGCTTACTTTCTTGTTCCATTATTATTTTGTCTTTAATATTTATGAGCATGTTTACCAAAAGAAGTGATTTTTTTCTTCTATTTTTCATCTCAAACTTTGCTTTTAGAGTTTGTCTTTGTTTCAGAGACTTGTTGACGAGAGAAACCAGAGCAGTCTGCAGCTGCTCTGGTTTTCATCATCCAACCAGTGTAGGAAGGCTTTAATCTTATATTTCTCATTCCTGCCCCTGTGGATCTATCTCCTCTACAGCGAGGAAGAAGTAACAAAGTCTGAGGTAACTGAAGGTGCAGTTAGACGGATAGAAACCATGCAGCTCCTAACTCAGCCAGGAGCTGGGTCCTTGTAAGAAACGTACTATTTTGTTTTCCATCCAGGTTCTCTCTAACGCTGAAAAGATATGAGAGGTGCTGGTGAGGCCCGGCAGGGGTGTCGGCATGACTTTTATCCCAGGTTAGAAATGTTATTTTATTTTCACAAACCAGGTTATATGAACTGCAGTTTTTCTTTGGTTGTTTCATGCAGTGGGAGACAGCACAGAGAATGGTAAGAAAAAGTTGTTGAAATTTCAGCTGCAGTGACCTGACTTGGTTTAGAGGAAAGACTTTAGACGTAGATTCCCTTGATGAAAATATGCCTTTGTCTTGCTCTCTTTCTGAAAGTTTACACAATGTGGGGGGCATATTCATGAAGCAGACGATGTTAGCACAATTCTTTGCAGACTCCCAAATGCAAAAATAAATAAATACATTTAAAGAAAAACGTCAAAACAAAAAAGGAAATGATCCAGTTTGTTAAAATCAAAGTGTACAAGCATGTGGAAATGAAAAATGAAGTAAAGAAATCAAGTAAAACTCTCATGGTGATCTTTACTTCAGGCAAACTCAAAATGATTTATCAAAGCAAAAGATAATGGAAGGTAGGGCTGGGCGATATGACCCAAAATTCATATCTCGATATTTTTT
>NW_024582726.1:545642-546540 GCF_018398535.1 Haplochromis burtoni
ATAAACAATAAAAGGTGAATCAAATAGACCATTACGGCAAGGCTGGGATGGTCAGTTTGGTAAAGTAAATCCGTTGGGTATCTTTCTTTGCCTTTAGACAACAATTCTGATGGCAAAAGAGCCAAACGGGACAGGCCAAAAAAAAAATAAAATAAAATAAAATAAAATACAATGACAAGCCATATAAAGAGATTTGCAAATTGAGACTGAACCAGTTTGCAAGCTTATTTGTGGGACTAGTAGCTGAAGATTATGGTTACCTCTTTAATGAATTTCTTTTCTGGACACAATGTTATGCTTTGCGACTTCTCAGAGACAATATTTATAGATTGAAGTGACAGAGCTGATATTCAGGGTTTACACACTTCAACCATCCAATTCCTGTCTCTTTAAGAAACATTTCAAACTTCAGATCACATCAAAGTACATTAATGCATGTTCTAATCTACTACTGTTCTGTGACTATTAGGAGGTGTTCACAGAGAAAAACAGCTGCAGAAATAAAGGATTCTATCCCAGCTAGTAAACCATCAGCCCGTATTTAAGACCGAGGCACAAGATACACTATATTGCCAAAAGCATTTGCTTGTCTGCCTTGACGCATTTGAACTTGAGTGACATCCAATTCTTAATTCACATGGCTTAATATGATGTCGACCCACTCTTCCCAATGATAACAGCTTCAACTCTTCTGGGAAGGCTTTCCATAAAGTTTATGACTGTGTTTATGGAAATGTTTTACCATTCTTACAGAAGCACATTTGTGAGGTCAGACACTGATGTTGTATGTGGAGGCCTGGCTCACAGTCTCTGCTCTAATTCATCCCAAAGGTGTTCTGGTCAGGTTGATGTCAGGACTCTGTGCAGGCCAGTCAAGTTCTCCCACACCAAACTCACT
>NW_024582726.1:547580-549928 GCF_018398535.1 Haplochromis burtoni
TGAGTTATTTTCTCATCCCAACATCAAATGTCTCTCAAGAATTCTTACCCCACTTTGGATTTAATTATTAGTTTTTGTTCCTCTCTGGCTCTCTTTCACAGTGTACAGTTTTCCAGGTTTTCTCTTTATTATTATTGGCTCTTTACCGTACAATATAAAGCAGCTTGAGATCATTTTGATTTGGTGCTATCGAAACAAAACTGAATTCACTGTATTCAGACTGTATTTCGGTCCCAAGATTGTGATTGAGAGCTAGTGCTAGTGCTTGTCTGCATTTGACTGTCACAGCACTGATGTGTCTTCGAATGCTCCTCCTCTTCTCCCTCCTTGCTGTGATGAGAAACCTCTCTGTTTGTTCAGGAACTATCAGAGGGTCTCATCAACGGCTCCGATCTGATGCCAAGAGCTGCCAGAAGAGGAGATTAATGGAGTAACGTCCTCTTTCACTGTGATAAAAAAAATACACATCTTGCCCCCAGGCTCGTCTCAGAGCCCGTATCCAAATGGATCAGTCGCAGTTTTGTAGAGATTAGATTAAATTTGGTGGTAATGTGATGCTGAGCTGTAAAGAGAGATAAAGTACCATCTGCTCCTCTATCCCATTTCTTGTTCTCTCGTCATAATCCAACAAAATCTTTTTTACTCACATTCCCAGGCACTGCCTGTTTTTCCTCATACATGGTTATTCCATCTATATTTCATAACTCATAATTAAACATGTCCTTCTCTTTCCACTCAGCACTTCTGACTCTATAACTTATCTAAAGTACGCATAACTGTCTTGTCCGTCTGAGTTTTAGTATTTCAGGATGCAGGGCCAGAGCAGTAGGCAGAATTTAACTATAGCTGCCAGTGATCTGCAGAATGCTGGTGGGTGGTGTAGGCACCAGTCTCATGCTGTACTCTTACTGCTTGTTTTTCTCTTATGAATTCATTTAGCATTTCTGTCCATAGTGAAAAAGCAGCATGCTGAGGTAAGTTAAAAGGTTCATCTTCCAAGCAGTCGTCATTCCTGAATGACGAATTAAGAAGGCAGTCTTGTAAATACTCATTGGTCTGTTCACCTTTGATGCAGAAAATCATAGATGTGAAGAAAAGACACCCACCTAGCACCAGATGTCCGTGCATGTTTTTTTTCCTCGGCTAAATCTTGCTTGTCTCATTTGCATATTCAATTCAGTTTTATTTATGCAGCACCAAATCACAACAACAGTCGCCTCAAGGTGCTTTATATTGTAAGGTAGACCCTACAATAATACATACAGAGAAAAGCCCAACAATCATATCGTTAGCTTCATAGCATAAGTGCCTAAGTCATATAGATATACAAATGACTTAGGCACTTATGCTATGAAGCTAACGATATGACCCCTTATGAGCAAGCACTTTGGTGACAGTGGGAAGGAAAAACTCCCTTTTAACAGGAAGAAACCTCCGGCAGAACCAGGTCCAGGGAGGGGCGGTGCCATAATGTGTAATTAATTTATATTACATGTCGATGGATATGTCGACATGTAATATAAATTCAGTTTAATTAAATTAAGACCCCCAAACAGAGTCTGCAGCAATTTCCACACAGAGACACAGACAGGCATTCGCACTCACATTCATTTAACCTAACGCCCTGCATGTCTTCAGACAGTGAAAGCCAGACAACTGAGAGATTATGCAGAGATAATATCTAGTAATATCCACCATCTCATTTAAGAAAGTGGGACAAAAAAAAGAAAATAAATAAATGTGTAAGAAGCTTTCCTTTTTTTCTCCAAAGATTATGTTTATTAAAGGTGCCTCTTAACATTAGCCTTCACTCACTGAGCTACGTTCTGGAAGGTCTAGTATTGCTTAGTTACTGTTAGTTAAAGGCCGGGACAACTAGCACAGGAAGCTGGTCATTTTATACATATTAAGAACAACAGTGAAAGTTGTGTGTCCTCACAAATTTGGGAAAGATACCTGGATTATTTCCAGAACCTCTTAAACAGATTAAGGCAGTGATTCCCAAACCTTTTTTTGTCAAGCCCCCCTTTGTTTTACAAGAAAATCTTCACGCACCCCCACGATCTATTCTTCCCCCCTGGCACAAACACATCCTCCAACCACACACACCCATCGCGCATCATAAATTCCTCCACAGCTGAGAATTTTTCGGATGCTTTTAATTTAACTCTATCTAAAAAAAAAAAACAAAAACAAAAAAACTCTATCCCTGCAAAACGGCGTTAATTTCTTAACAGATCTATTTAATAACCATTGTTTTTCAATTTTAGATGAAATCTGTCTGGTTAAAATGAGATCAGTTTCTGCTTCCAAGTCCTTACCCTGGCTAAATGACAATATCCGCTGCT
>NW_024582726.1:550334-552223 GCF_018398535.1 Haplochromis burtoni
AAGGTAAGGTAATCCTAAGGTGTTATTTGACACTATTACTGATATTATTACTGCTGCCACTATTTCCTCTAATGAAGACTGTGAAAAAATTCTTTCTGGAAAAAATTAGTAATGTAAGGAAAAAATTGTCCCCATCAGCATCTGCATTGTCAGTTCCTACGCCAGCTCGGCCTGTCATTTTAGAAAGCTTTTTACCCATCTCACTACCAGAGCTGGTAAAAATAGTTAATGCAACGAAAGCATCCTCCTGTCCATTTGACATTTTACCTGCATCGTTATTCAAAAATGTCTCCCATTCTATTGGTCCCTGTGTGCTCACCATAGTTAACACCTCACTGGGGTCTGGTAAAGTCCCTGCTTATTTTAAAACTGCTGCTATACACCCCCTGTTAAAAAAAACTACGCTGAACCCATCTCTCACTAGCAATTACAGACCAATCTCAAAAATACCGTTAATTGCTAAGATATTAGAGAAGGTTGTGGCTAAGCAGCTTACAGCAGTTTTAGACAAACATAATATCTTTGACAAATTTCAGTCTGGCTTTCGTAGAGCTCATTCTACTGAAACAGCCCTTCTTAGAGTTTCCAGTGACATTCTGATGCAGAACGATGCAGGAAAATGTTCTGTACTCCTAATGTTGGACCTCACGTCAGCCTTTGACATCGTTGACCATTACATTTTGCTTGAAAGGCTGAAATACTGGGTTGGTGTATCTGGGTCTGCCTCAGAGTGGTTCTCCTCGTATCTCTATGAACGATACTCTTCTGAGGCGGTCTCTAAGTACAGGTCATCTTCCACGTCCCTGTCCTATGGTGTGCCACAAGGTTCTGTGCTGGGGCCCTTATTGTTTTTAATATATCTACTTCCTCTCCAGCATATTTTGAGCCCCTTTGAGAACATTTGCTACCACTGCTACGCAGACGATATCCAGCTCTACATGTGTTTTAAACCTGAAGATGTTTCTAAGCTGCAGATTCTAAATGTGTGCTTAGAATCCATCAAAGGTTGGATGGCTGACAACTTCCTCCAACTTAATGAAGAAAGGACTGAAGTCCTTGTATGTGCTCCAGACAGACATGTTCCTAACATAATGAATGGTCTTGGTCCTCTTTCAAAATTTGTGAAACCGTCTATCAGGAACCTTGGGGTAACCTTTGATTCTGCTCTTACCCTGGATGTTCACGTCAAATCTCTGGTTCGGTTCTGCTTCTATCATTTAAGAAACATTTCTAAATTGAGCCCCATAGTATCTCATACTGAACTGGAGATTGTTATTCATGCATTCATTTCATCGCGATTGGACTACTGTAATTCACTGTTTACATGTCTAAACAAAAACTCCCTGGAGCGTCTGCAGATTGTCCAAAATGTTGCAGCAAGGCTTCTGACAAAAACATCTAAGTACTCTCATGTAACACCGTTGCTTATACAGCTGCACTGGCTCCCTGTTGAATTCAGAGTCCATTTTAAGATATTGGTTCTGACCTGTAAACCTCTTCAAGGACAAGCACCAGCCTACATCATTGAGGTTTTACAGTCCTATGTAGGAGGTCCCTGAGGTCATGTGATCAGGGCCTACTTGTTATTCAGCATACAAGGCTGAAAACCAAAGAAGACAGAGCTTTTGCCACTGTGGCTGCCAGACTGTGGAACTCTCTTCCTCGGAACTTAAGATCTGCAGACTCAGTGGTCACTTTTAAAAAATAACTAAAAACACATCTTTTTAGAATTGCATTTTGTTAACTTTTGTCTGTTTTTGTTTTATACTTTGTGAAGCACTTTGTGATCTTTTTATCTAGAAATTTGCTATATAAATAAAATGAAACTTACTTACTTACACCCATATTTTGTTTTCAAACTCCATTGCAGTTTATTTTACACCTCAAAC
>NW_024582726.1:552595-562254 GCF_018398535.1 Haplochromis burtoni
ATCTGCAGTTTTTACATGCTTACATATACACACACAGTTACTGTCCCTCCATTTAGAAAGGAGAGGCGTCACGGTCTGATTATTTTAAGTGTAGTTGTCTTTTCCTATGTAATAATATTCAACATTGCTATCAAAAAAATTTCCAAAAAATGTGCAAAATTGGTTCAAAAACATAAACAGCTGTAGGATACTGTTTGCCCATGACGCAGGGAAACTAATGGGGAGACCTACTGTGGCACTTGTGCAGGTGAAGCCAAAGGCAGGATATGCGTCATAATATTTTCTAGTCTAAATGCCAGGCTGCTGTGTATTTTAATGTGTGTATGGGCTTTGGAAAGTTCACTGAGGTCATGCCTTGTCAAAATTAACCATTGCTGATCGCTGCTTTTACACAAAGGCTGTTTGGTTTGGCTCAAATGAACTTTAGGCTTGTGCGAAAGTTGTCAATCAACTTTTAGTGTGCACTAAACAAGTAGCCTGACAGTAGCTGGAAAGGTGAGCCTTGGTTCACCTCTAATTGGATCTCATGCGGTTTCTTTGTGGTCTGAAAGCTAATACATGTGAGGCTGAATGCACACTTGGAACTTGATGGTCTCTAAAGATGAAAGAGTTAAAAACTATGTATGGCAGTGATGTAATACACCGTGTAACACAGTTGCATCAAGTTTCAAGGTTTTACACAAGGTTAAAATTAAAAGACTGAGTACTGTGTTCCAAATATATAAGCAGTACGTGTAGTCTGCACCACTCTGAGTGATAGTGATATAGTGAAATATAGTTGAAGCATTACTGTATTAGTTCTCATTTCTGCATAGTTCTTATTTCCTTACATCCTTTTAAAGGCCTGCTTTGACAGTTAAAACTTCTTTTAAGTAAGAATTAAGTTTTGGGTTAAAGGTTTATATATTTGTGACAGTAAACTCAGAGGTAAGAGGCTTTAAAAAAACATTAATACAAATGAAGGTCTTCTCAACGATGTGTTGATAACAGTCTCTGATTGGTTGGTGAACTATCAGAGGTCACTGTAAAACACGCATTGCCCAATCCTTAATTTGTGATCAAATGAATAAAAACGACAGCACAAATGGGCCACCAATGCACTCGTTGAAATGTAGCACTGTCCTTTTTGTCCCCAGCTTGGTCTGCACACTTAATATTCTTGCAGCACCTTGCGAGGTTACCGCTGAGTTTTGTCCTATCATCACCTGTTTTAGACTTTCTAAAACTCTTACTTGCTGCTCCCTGCAACCTGACTTTGTCTCAACCTGCTGTCCAATAATTATGCAAATTTAGTCTGTTTCAGTGGCTGTGCATACTTTCCTGCTGTCGCCTTTCTTCTTAGCCTCTCTTGCAGCTGTTTTCTGTCCTCAGCTATCTGACTGTTCAATGTGGCGACGGTGCAACAGTATCCAGATGGACCTCTAATGCCAACACTGCATACAGAAGCTCACAGAAAAGGTCACATTGACACTAAGCCAAGAGCAAATAAAGAACCCTTTTTATCTCCTCCACTCCACTGACATTCACACAGTAATAGCTTCTGTAAGCTATTGTAATCGACCCCTCCAACTTTGTTATTAATTATTATTGTAAATGATTACTTTAGCACACATGCTTGTCACGATCCTGGGTCTTATGACCCAGTGGTTTCAGTTTCTTGTGTTTTGTCATTTTGTATTATGGTTTGAGTCCACCTTGTTAGTTTAAAGTTTAGTCCGGGGAGCAGCAGACAGTGAGGGATTACACAGATTGCAGCTGATTACAGGGGAGATTATCTGTGCTGTTACAAAGTGGAGATGGACTGGGATTACCTCCCAGTTTACGTCTATTTAAATAAAACCCTAAATAAAAAACAAAAGGATGTAGTTGTTATATGTAATTACAATTACTTTCAGGAAAAGACAGTGGGTTCTTTTTCCTTTCTTTTCTTGTTTTTCCTGTAATTAGCAGTTAATCCGTGGTGCTTTTTTCCATGTTAGGGAGAGGTCAGTGAACGTGTCAGAGCCGGAGTCTCTGGAGCTGACAGTTTCCAACCTGAAGCCGGAGGAGAGCTACAGCTTCAGAGTTGTCGCTTATAACGATGTTGGGCCAGGAGAGAGCTCCGCCCCCCTCAAGATCACCACAAAACCTGATCGTAAGACACAAACACTCCATCACACACAAACAGACACGCTCAGTCATCTGTATAAAACTTCTTTTTCTTTTTGCACATTATTTCATATTTTGGGTCAGACTACAGTTGAGCTCAGTGAGGCAGACTGTCAAGACCAACATCAAGCTATGGAGTTCTCTGTTAGCCAATAGCAGAAGGAGAAAATAGGTAGAAAGACCCAGACTTAATGTGATGCATGGATGGATCCATGGCTGTTGTTGGTTCCTTACACCTCTTTTCTCGTGATCTCACTCAGGTGGAAAACAAGGAATGTCTGGCCCAGATGTGGCCCACATTTGGCCTTGAATAATGTCCAAGTTATATAGGCCAGATGTTACTATAGCAGGCTCACTCAGCAGGTTGTCTAAGCTATTGTAAATCGAAATGTCACATCATTAAAAATGCATCTGATTTTCCGGTCAGTATATTATCTTTTTTTTTCTTAAGACATTAAACCTGTCTATGCTTAAATTTAGTGATACTGGAGTGAAATAGGCCTTTATTGTAAAATGATACCTAGCTATCCTCTTGACTCTCATGGAAATCAGATCATTCTGTCCCTGCAGTAAAGGTAACACATGTCTAAAAGTAGCAGCACTGGTAACAGAAGTGTTTGTGTGTGCCTTCAGTCCAAGTTCCCAGCAAGGTGGAGTCTCTCCGAGCGTTGGCTCTTTCTCCAACCTCCGTTCAGGTTAGCTGGGAGCCACCCAGCTTTCCGAACGGCCCCATCCTGGGCTACAGGCTGCTGTGGACCGAGAGCCCGTCGGGCAAGGAGCAGGTGAGCTCCATCACCAATGGATTATGATGCTTTAGATAGTCTGAGTCATTGTTTTGGAGTTCATTTGACCTTATTCGGTTGTTTGTTGAATGTAATCAATACTCTGTGTTTGTGTTCAGAGTGTGGAGGTGAATGGACAAAACTATAAGATGGAGGGACTCAACAAGTTCACAGAGTACACAGTTCGAGTTTTGGGCATCAATCGCTATGGACCAGGGACTGCCTCAGATGCCGTCAGTGTCACCACCCAATCAGATGGTGAGCTGTGTCTTAACATTTCCTCATTTATTCAGTGTGGAAAATCACATGTATCAGGAAATGAAACATGACATGACCATGTTATAACAGAAGGAAAGTCACAGGGGCTTTTTCTCTGTCACTGAAATTCCACCGGTCTTCAGTATCCCATTATCCACTCTTTCATCTTCTTTTCTCAGTTTTGATAGTAACCTTAACATCCACTCACTCACCAGTGAACAGCACTTGTGTTGTATGAATCTCATTTGGGTATGCAAAGAGGTAAAACTTCTTTATAAAGCAGTAGATATAGTTCTGTGCACATCTTGTCCACTATTTCCCACAGTGGTCTTCAGGAAAACTTCTCCAGAATTCTCCAGGCCTTTTGTTCCATTATCTGGAAAAAAAATATGCCAAACTATTTCATAATGATCTGGGCTCTGGGAAGGCCAATATATGATGGATCAGATACTTTTACCCTGGTTTTGCATGGGGGTTCAAAATCTGATGGTACTTTTCTGCATTCATAATTTAATACATTTTGATAAGATCTGCAAAACCACTGGATGGAAGGCATCCCCAAACCGTGACAGAGCCTCCACTGTGTTTTACAGGTTGTTAGAATGGCTTCTTGACAGCCACCCATTCAGTGAAACTTTTTCAGATTTCAGATAAATCTCAGATTTTTTTTTCCTATTTCTTAACGACATCACTTTCAGATCCTGTTCATCTGGTGTAGATAAGCAACCTTTTCCTTTGCTCTTTACTCTTCTCATTGCCTCAGATTTTGTAAGGATGCAGTGCACAGCATGCTGAAATATGCCAACTTTTACCAACAACTTTTGAACTGTTGTGCAAGAACACTTTGAGAAAATACAAGAAAGTCTGGCATCTTGAATACAAACTATAATGAAACGAGAGGTGACCAAAGATTCTAACTTAACCCTCACCGTTAATACATCTCTGGAAAATTGGTGGACAAAATTGGAGGGTTAAAATAGCAGCTCACTGTCTTCTTTGGGTTGTGCTGTATATATATACTATTTGGCTAGACTGATTAAACACAGTACAGTAATAAATACAGAACTTCTTGAAAGAATTGTCAGCGTCATACAGTAACAAAAAGAAAAGCTAATTTATTATATTTACAGGATCTATTGCTTCTATTCCTTCCAGCCACGTCCACTGTTAATTTCTAACAGCAGCACAACAATGACACACTGGAGCACAGGCCTTTTTTTTTAAGTTGCCCACAATAGGCTGTTAAAAATCCACTCTCTCTGAAATACCAAGGACATGATCTCAATGGAAGCTGTCACTGTGGTTATTGAAGAAAGTATTGATTTTGGTGGATGTTCAAGAGTGAACTTAACCCATCCAGTTTAAAAGAATCTGAAGAGGATTTTTATTTTATTTTTTGCAAGCTGGGACTTGTTATAAAACGAGTGTTTTCATTTTGTTGATGTCTTATCTCAGTCTGAGGCAGTCCACGCTGAAAATTCTTCCGCTCAGGCCATACATCGCCCGTGCAACATGCATTTTATTCAGCTGGGTCCTCAAAAGTCTGAAATACAAATTTGCACAAAGTACATTTTTATGATCAATAAATTGTCTTAAATTTTGTTTCGATGGGTTATGAATATATTTAGTCACATAACCATAACCACCACATTTAGCTCACACAAAGTGACTACATCTTTAATGTCATGCTGTTTTTGAAACAATCTAGACTCTGATCCCGATTCTGACGACTATATCAGCGAAAGATAACCAGACCTCATTTTAAGACACAGTAGTTTCACTTTTCAGACCCTGAAGCAACATCCAAATTATAAAGTACAGCTTGTTAGTACTGGGTTGGACCGCCTTTTTCCTTCATTCTTCATGGCACAGATTCAACAGAGTGCTAGAAATATTCCTCAGACATGAACATGACGAACAGTTGCAGCAGATTTGAATCTCTTTATTCACTACATCTCAGAGGTGCTCTATTAGATTGGGATCTGGTGATTGCAGATGCCATTTGAGTACAGTGTCGTGTTCAAGAAACCAATTTGAGATGATTTGAATACATGATTAATATGTTATTAATATCCTTAACCACAAGGAGTCCAGAATATTAAAGAGTGACTTGTGCAGTCTGACTGGTTTGAACTGGTCCTAGTTTCAAGCAGCACTTCAACTTAGATCTGAAAACTGCTGGGCGAGGTGGTGTCTATTACCTGGCACTGTGTATATGTGTGTGAGAGAAAGACACAGAGAGAAGAGCCAATAGCAACACAGTCTTTAGCCCTTCTCATAGACAGCCCCCCCTTCTTGCTGTCAGGAGTTTCATTAGGAGACTCGGGGGTCTTTAATTAAGTAGGCAGAAGAAGGAGCAGCTTCATTTAAACCTCCTTTTAGCTTGACACATTAAATGGAGTCCACACACACACACACACACACTTTCTCTTTCACATGGTTCAGTATTAAAGTTCATCATGTGTGGCGCAGAAAAGAGGAAGAAACGAGGAAGTTCATAAGTCATGAAAATACTCAGAGAAAACGTAGGAAAAGAAATAGATTCAAGAAACTTATACTTGCATGCACTAGTTTTAGTGACCAGCTAATCACCTTTACTCGCTGATTGTTTGACAAAATCCTCATATCTCAAATCTTATTTTAATGTTACCACATAAAAATCCAAGAGCCTTAGCCTTGACGTATTCTTTACAATCACTGATTTGATTAATTTGACCTTTCACTGCCCACTACAGACACAGGGAGTGAAATGTCAGTAGGTGACACTGGGAGCCTAATATGTTATCACAGTTACTATTAAAGAGTTTGTGGCCTACAAATAGTGGACACTTGGCTAGATAAATACATCAGACTAGACGTTCTCAGGGTGAAAAGGGATTGTTCAGTGTGGATTGTTCACTTGGTAGACATAAGAAAAATTGGACTATTACAAAGTACTCAGCATAGGTTTAGGCATGTCCACATCTAGTTGCCCTCAGAAAGACTAGTCACTTAAACTAATATTTTTTTTTATTGTACATCAGTTGATGTCAACTTTGGGTTTAAGCAACCTCAAGCATTTAGAGATGTAGACAAAATCAAGACCAGCTGCTGGAATTCAAGCTGAGGATGAGGATGGGGAAAAAGGCGATTGAAGTGACTTTGAGTCTGACATTGTTGTTGGTGCCACACATGCTGGATTGAGGATTTCAGTAACTGCTGATCTGTTGGGATTTTCCTACACAGCCATCACTACGGTTTAGAGAGAATGGTCCGAATAATGAGAACATTTCCAGTTAGTGGTGACTGTCTGAGTGAAAACGCCTTGTTGGTATGAGAGGCCAAAGGAGAATAGCCAGACTGCTTCGAGCAGAAGTGAAGTTAATAGTAACAGAGATAACCGCTCATTACAACTAAGGTATACACAAGAGCATTTCTAAACGCACAACACATCAAACCTCAAAGCAGAACTACACAAGATTAGACTGGGTGCCATTTCTGTATAAGAACAGGAAAATGATGCTATAGTTCACACCGATTCACCAAAAATGATAAATAGTAGAGTCCAAAAAGGTTGCCTGGTCTGATGTGACACTCTGACCCTAGCATGGGATCAGAATTTGGCACCAATAACATGGAAGCCTAAATCTATCCTGCCATGTATTAGCACTTTAGGCTGCTGGTGAATGTGTAATGGTGTTTGGGAATATGTTCATCATGTTAATCCCTTTATGACCACAGTGTACTCATCAGCTTGATAACATGCCATGTAGCAAAGGTCGCATAATGTCAAACTAGTTTCTATTTGGTTTTACTTACGGGAATTCACAGTCACCAGTCCAATAGAGCACCTTTGAGGTGTGGTGCGACCAAAGTTTCACTTCATGGATATGCAGCCGGAAAATCTGCAGAAACAATGTGATGCTTTCATGTGTGTACCATGAAAAATTAATGCAGGTCCAAAGCCATCAGGGGGTCTAATCTGGCACTAGCAAGGTTTCTCAGTGAAGTATCTGTCAAGTATATACGCACCTTTTGGCCTGAAGAAAGGGAATACATTATTAGCTTGAGGTCCAGTAATTAGCCCTCGTGGGTATGATTGTTTAAATTGTAATGGACTCACTGGCATGTAAGCACTCGACTTATGCTTATCCAACCAAAGTTGGATATTGCATAAGCTGTGTGGACATTTCCCTCCAAGAAAAAATGCTGCTGGTGCTAGCACTGCTAATATTAGCCACACTCTGCAAACAAATCTGACATCTGATGATTGTCACACATTTTAACTGCATTTAAATGATAATTTCATTACTGAAAATCCATTTCAAATGGTTCTAAAATATAGTTCTGAAGGGGTCTTGAATGAGGTTTCAGAAGTCCTAGTTTCACTCTGGCTCCCTATACTCTCCTGCTATTATTCCTAGCTTTTGCATGGTAGGACAGTGTGCTTTACATTTTCTACACAGACTGAGTCCTTTAATATCAATGCAACATTCAGCTTCTGATGGGTGTGCTGAGAGGGACGCTGTGATTAATAAACTTCCACAGAGGCAGAGAGAACGGAGGCGTGTGTCCAGCTGCAGTCACACCATAAAAATGATCTGAAATAACACAAACACACACTTGCAGATGCAGAGCGGCTGTATTGTGAATCTTCCGGCTGCGTCTCGATGATAACGGTGACTTGTGGGCTAATTGAATTTACAATAAAACTGATTCATAGACACACGTTGGAAGACACACACACACACAGACATAAATAGCGAGCAGCTGAATCAACAGATAAGCCGTTGACAGTTAATCAGGCATCTGATTGGACAGTTCACTCAAACCAATGTTGCACTTTTGCTGGACACAAAAACGCATCTGCTGCTTTTTCTAGAAGTCTGTCAACTCTCTCTTCTATTATTCATTCATCTCTTCTTCTTCTTCACCACCATCCTCTCTTTTGTGTTCCATTTATTCTGGTGTTTTTCAGTGCTTTTGGTCTCTCTGTGAGTCAGTTAGCAAGATTACACAAGAACTTTGGAGCCAAATTTCATGAAACTTCGGGAGGTGGAGCTCCTCCAGTTTGTGTTTGTCTTCCTATTTCATCCATTCATTTTTTCTTGTCTTTGTTTGATCTCTTTTTAGCTTTCTCTTCTTTGTTTGATTATTTTTCTTTCCTTTGCATCTTCCTCTTCATCTTTTTTTGTGCTTTCATGTACTAAAACCAAGTTTTTTCCTCTCTAAACTTAAAAGCTCTTATGTTTCATTCTTTTTCATCTTCTGATCTTCATGCTTACTCTTTCATTTTCTTCCCAATATCTTCTTTTTTGTATTTTTTCTTCATCTTTCATCATCATCCCATTTTTCCCATGTGACCATCATGTTCACATTGCCCCCCCCCTCCCTTTGTTTGTATTTATATGTTTTACTTTTGCCTTTGTTATTTTTTGTAGCTTTTTCTTCTTCACCTTCTTTGCTTCTTCTGGTTTCGTTTTTTTAGGAAATAAACCAAATTTTTAACAAATAAAGGTTTAGAAGGCCTTAAGCAGTCATGTTAAAAACGTTCGATCTCAGTATGTGAACTATCTTACTATAGCCACAAAACCATGAGAAGATTATCTTTTTCTTCCAATCTCTGTAGTATTCTTCTCTGTCCTTCGTCACTACATTCATGAATCCTCTCTCTGTTCTTCCTGTTTTCCTCGTGCGTGTCACTTCCACCAAAACAGAAAATAGAAATAAATCAAATCTAACTTTCTAAAGCTCTGTTTGTTATGTGTAATTTTCAGACCTTTTACATTATCGCAGCCATAACAATGTAAAAGTAGCATTAAAAATTAAACTTTTTTTTACGTTAAATATTAATAGCGTTCCTATTCATGCATGTACATGTGTAGTTGTCATTTTGCAGGAGCATAGATTTGTTTGCATATTCAGGACTGAACCAGCATGTTACATTTTAAAGTTTAAAGTCATGTTTGAATGTACAACCAGAAAGACACTTTTTCTCCATAGCAGCTTCCTTTTTCATTAATAAATAATATCATTAGAGCTATTGTTGTATTTTCGTATTGATTTATATGTTGCATTGTTTGTTTTCCTGACATTTTCCTTTCCTTTACATTTGTCTCTGCAGTACCCAGCGCTCCTCCACAAAACATCACCTTAGAGGTCGTCCTGTCCAGGGTGAGTTTAAATACCCATATTTTTATTCCCTCTTCTCTCTGCTCACATCCGTACACTGCAACAACATCCACATCATAATCTGCTCCATTCGTGGTGGTATTACCAGTAAAATCCAACGTTATCCCCTTGAACAGAAAGACTCTTTCACCTTTTACGATCTGAGCTTACAGACTTTAACATCACTGCCTGACTTTCCAGGTTCTGTCTCCCTTGAAGTGACTGATGGCTGCTTATTCTGACCCACATCTAAACAGTGACACAGCTCAGGAAAAAAAAGCAAATAAAGCAGTGGTCTGGTTACTACCGTTTATGTCAGAA
>NW_024582726.1:562279-566362 GCF_018398535.1 Haplochromis burtoni
CCGATACCGGTACCCATCCCTACTCCTGTGTGTCTCTCTGTGTATCTGTGTTCATATAGTTCTGAGTTCCTGTGTCTTGTTTCCCCCCCTGTTTTATACCATGTCTGTGCTCTCCCCGTGCTCTCTCTCCTCCTCCTCTCGGCGTATCTGTGTTCTTCCTGTGTTACATTTAAGGTCTGCGTCTTGGGTCAGCATTTTCAGTTGTGTCCTCCCTGTCTTGTTATGCGTAATTGTCCTCAGGTGTGCTCCTTGTGTGTTACCACGTCCCTCACTTACCTTCTGTGTATTTATGTCGGAATCTCCCTCTGTTCTGTGTCATCCCTCATGGTTGTGTGCATTTCCTTGTGTCTTCCCTGTGCCTCAACTTTAGTTTCTCCCAGTGTAGTTTTGTGTTGCTCCTTGTGTTTCTGTTAAATAAAGCCGTGCCTTTTGAGTTTATCCCCGTGCATTGTGAGTCCTACATTTTGGATCCAATCTCCTGCCTGCACACAGCGATTCTTGACAGTGCTTTGTTTTTGCTAAGACAAAGAACTTTCTTCTCAGATATTCGTGAGTGTTACTGTGAGGTTTTTACCTTCCAATGTAAAGCACCTTGAGGCAACTTTTGTCATGTTTTGGCCCTATATGAGTAAAACTGAATTAATTGAACTGAATGATACCCAGTGGCCCAAAACACACTGCTAATCCATTAAACCAGATCTGGATAGAAAAGGACTTTATGGTTCATAGACTGGCCTCCCCACAACCCAGACTTCAAGCAAAGCAGTGTGGAATCATCTTGACAACGAATGGATCAAAATGCATTCAACTTTTCAAACTCATTAAAAATGTGCCAAATTAGTTTTAGTATAAACAGTTTTTCCATTTATGTTTGAATCATTTCCAAACCTATTTTCCATTTTCCTAGAAAAATCTAAACAAATGAGAGATGTTTCAAGACATTTGCACTTTACTGTTTAAATCACTGTGTCAATCAATTCTTATAATACATCACATTAGAGAATAACATTCACCTATAAGAGCAATGTATCTGCATTATATGAGACTTGGAACCCATTCTCAGTTCTCAGCAAGTAACGTAATATAGGTCAAGTGACCAGTTTGATATCAATCTTTCGTGATTCACCGTCATATTTACATTATTTGTACAGTACGAATGATTTGCTTTGGTACCTGGTCGAACTTAAGCTCTCCTCTGTCTGTCTAGCTGTGCTTCTCCAAAAGCAAACTCGCAGGCAGCAGCTTCTCCCCCCACGCTCACATGCGTAAGTGCTGTGCTCAGCTGCCTAGTGCCTGAGCTCGGATCATACCAAAAGTAAGGGGAATTTACAACTGTGCGCTATGTGCTTTGAATAGTGTGTGTAGTTTTTGTTTTATACAGTTGTCAGTCAGGCATCTAACTATGAAACAAATTACACTCCAAAAGACCCCGGGCTTCTGAAAAAATGACCCAGGCTTAAGCCCAGTCAGCAACCCCCACCCCCAGCTCCGCCGATGGTTGACTCCAAATCTCCCGAACACTAAGATAAGATAAGATAAGATAAGATAAGATAAGATAACCTTTATTAGTCCCACACGTGGGAAATTTGTTTTGTCACAGCAGGAAGTGGACAGTGCAAAAGTTATGAGGCAAAAATTAGAATACAATAAGAATAAATACAGTACACAACTGTACAGAATAGAATAAAATAAAATACTATATACAGTAGAATAAAATAAAATAAATATACAATAAGATAAAAATAGAATACAAATACAAATACTATATACAACTGAGTAAAAATACAACGATGACAGAAAGGATTATTGCACTTAGTATTATTGCATATGTATGGATGTGTGTGCTTGATCAGTTAAAGTCTTTATTATGGAGTCTGACAGCAGTGGGGAGGAAAGACCTGCGAAATCTCTCCGTCCCACACCGTGGGTGCCGCAGTCTCCCACTGAAGGAGCTGCTCAGTGCTGTCACAGTCTGCTGCATGGGGTGGGAGATGTTGTCCAACAGGGATGACAGCTTAGCCGCCGTTCTCCTGTCACTCACCACCTCCACTGGGTCCAGAGGGCATCCTAGAACAGAGCTGGCCCTTCGGATCACCCTGTTCAGTCTCTTCCTGTCCCCAGCAGAGATGCTGCCGCCCCAGCAGACCACACCATAAAAGATGGCTGAGGCCACCACAGAGTCATAGAAGGTCTTCAGGAGTGGGCCCTCCACTCCAAACGACCTGAGTCTCCGCAGCAGGTACAGCCTGCTCTGCCCTTTCCTGTAGAGGGCGTCTGAGTTATGAGTCCAGTCCAGTTTATTGTTCAGATGAACACCAAGGTACCTGTAGCTGTCCACAGCCTCAATGTCCATACCTTGGATGTTCAGTGGTTGCAGTGGAGAATGCTTGTGCCTGCGGAAGTCTACCACCAGTTCCTTGGTTTTACTGGCGTTGATCTGGAGGTAGTTCAGCTGGCACCAGTCCACAAAGTCTTGGGTCAGACCTCTGTACTCCTTGTCGTCCCCATCAGTGATGAGGCCGACTATTGCAGAGTCATCAGAGAACTTCTGCAGGAAGCACTGGGTGGAATTGTGGGAGAAGTCTGCAGTGTAGATGGTGAAGAGGAACGGAGCCAGAACCGTTCCCTGTGGGGCCCCCGTACTGCAGACGACCCTGTCCGACACACAGCCCTGAGTCCTCACATACTGTGGTCGGTCGGTGAGGTGCTCCATCACCCCACACAGTTGGTCCGCGCAGGACCTGACGACCCTCGAGCTGATGCCATCTGGACCCGCTGCCTTCTTGCCATTAATCCTCCTCAGTTCCCTCCTAACCTGGGTGGTTGAGAGAGACAGGCTGGAGCCTTGTGTTGAGTGTGTATTGGATGCTGCAGTTGGGGGTGGGGGGGAGTGAGCAGGGTGAATAGAGGAGGTGTGAAGTGTCTGAGGTGGAACAGCAGCAGTGGGGGTGGGTGAGTCTGCAGCCGATGTTGCAGACTGCCTCATGGCTGAATCAAATCTGTTGAAGAAATGATTCAGTTCATTTGCCCACCTCACATCCCTCCCAGGCAGAGAGTTCTGCTGTTTGTGGCCCGAGATGGTTCTGAGGCCTCTCCAGACTTCACCAACGTTGTTTTGTTGAAGCTGGTTCTCCATCTTCTGCCTGTAGCTCTCCTTCCCATTCCTTATCAGTCCCCTCAGCTCTCTCTGCACCCTTTTCAACTCCTCTTTGTCTCTGGATTTGAAGGCCCTCCTCTTCTGCTTGAGGACGGTTTTAATTTCTGGGGTAATCCAAGGTTTGTTGTTGGAGAAACACCGTACAGTCCTGGTAGGTACAGTGTTATCCACACAGAAGTTTATATAGTCAGTAATGCATGTAGTAAGGCTGTCGATGTCCTCTCCGTGGTCATCACAAATCACCTCCCACACAGTCGACTCAAAACAATCCTTAAGAGCCTCCTCGCTCTCCTCTGACCATCTCTGTACTGTGCGGGTGGCTGGTGGCTCCCTGCGCACTAAGGGCTCATACACAGGGACAAGGTGCACCAGGTTGTGGTCTGAGTCGCCAAGGGGAGGGAGGAGGTGATGCACTGTAAGCCTGCTTTGCTGCATTGGCAACAAGTAATCCAGTGTTTTTGTCACTTGGTATGGGCAGGTCACTACTGGGAGAAGGTAGGGCAGATGTGAAGAGTCAGTGAGGCATGATTGAAGTCCCCGAATATATATGAGGGGCTCGGTATTGTGTTTGCCAGTCTGTGCTGAGCACAGTGGAGTGAATGTAAGTCACAGGCTGCTACCGCGTCTGGCCGAGGGGGGTGTAAACATCACGCGTTACAATAACATGCGAAGAATTCCCGGGCAGGTGGTAGCGGACGCATCAACGCCAACAGTTCAATGTCTTCTGGTGCAGCCTGTTGCCTTCTACAGTGATGTGCCCTGGGTTACACCATCTCTCGTTGCACATAATAATGCTAGTCCCCCATCCTTTCCTCTTACCGCTGTCTCTGGTCCTGTCCGCTCGCAGCAGCTGGAATCCCGGTAGTGTCACGCTTGTGTCCGGAGTTAGCGATGTTAGCCACGACTCCGTTAGCATCATGATCACA
>NW_024582726.1:574984-586711 GCF_018398535.1 Haplochromis burtoni
AAAGAGAGACATACAAAAATCAACTATTTACATTTCAACTTTTAACTATTTAAATTTTCAGCTTTTTCCTTTTAAACAAATTTAAAGTGAAACAACACAAAACACTGCAAACCACAACACAATTAAATATAAATTAAAATATGAAAACAAAAAGAAGATGCATATTCTCTGTCATATGGGCCTGCATGAATAAACTTTCTGAATCCTTTATCATCTGCAACTGAAAATAGTTGTGGATGATTACTATACCTTTCTAATGTGACGTTGTTGTCCCTGGCTCTCTTTCTCTCTCTCCCTCCCGCTCTGTTCCTGTGCTACTGAGTGTAACTACCGCCCCTCCCCCCTCTGCCCAGCGCAAAGCACAAGGCTCGCGTGTGGAGTGAAGCGGAAAAAGGTGCGAGAGAGAGGGTGAGAAAAAGAAAAAAAAACGTACGCTCTAAGAGCCGTTTCGTTCGCAACCGACACATCACTAATGTCGATCTGAGACAGCAAGACTGAGACAGCGAGACCAAGACAAGACCAAGACCACGTAAAAGTGGTCTCAAGACCGGTCTTGAGACATCCAACTCTACCTTTTCCAAGAAAAACCGTTAGTGTGAGTGTTACTCCAATAACAAATGCGGGTCTTCAACTCTTTATATTACTTTTCTATTAATGATACATTAGGTCCAAATCCATCAGCTGGCCAGTCTTTCTGTGTTAAGTTTGCATGTTGTCCCCTGTGTTTGTGTGGGTTCTCTCTGGGTACTCGTGCTTACTCCCATAGTCTAAAGCAGGGGTGGGCAAGCTTTTTGGCTCAGGGGCCACACTGAATTTTAAAATTTACAAAACGGGCCAGGACAGCACCAGATGCATACATATCAAAGAAAAACATTAAGAAGGCATTATAGTGTTAATACTTACATTCACTTTTAGTGGGAACAGTGTTGTTGATCACCCTTTTTTGTCACTGCGTCGAAATCTGGTGTTAGATTTGTTGTGGCAATTCTCAGAACAGATCTGAGGTGTTCATCACTCAGCTGGGGTCTGTGGGATGCTTTGTTGTTGTTCATCACCAAAAGTCTGTTCACATACATTCGTAGAGCCAAACAACACCAGCGTCCTCTGTGACATCTTGTGGATGATTGGAAATTTGGCTGCGCTTAGTGATGCATAAAACTCATCCAGTTTAAGAGAGTTGAACTTCTCCTTTAAGACAGAGTCACATTGGAGATCAATCAGTTCCAACTGCAGCTCCTGTGGCGCTGTAATCTGTAAGCTAGGGGTGGGACAACGCGTCGACGTAATCGATTACGTCGACGCAAAAAATACGTCGACGTAAAAAAATCTGCGTCGATGCGTTGTCACTTTCAAAAAAAGACATGGCGGCAGCGAGTAGCAGAATCATGAGTGAGGCAGTTGCAGTCAACTTAAATCACTCCACCCGAACACGCAGTTCTACAGTATGGGGATATTTTAACAGAAAAGGAAGTGATTCAGTCGTTTGCCGGCTTTGTGAGGTGGAAATGGCCTATCATAAAAGCACGACGGCTATGCACCAGCACCTCAAACGACGGCATCCAGGAGCAGCTTCTGCAAAGGACAAACCACCGTAAGTTTTCAACTTTTTTACTAACGCTAGTTTTTACCCGTTAATTCATCCAGACCCCCCCACGTAGACGTACACTCACTCATAGACACAGAGATAAACACCCAACCTCCGTAAATGCAAAACTCATTTAAGCTGCTTAGCAGTAACATATAGCAGCTGCTGTTTAGTTGTTATTGTTTTTTTGGTTTGTGGCCCATGCTGGCAAAATGAGTCGGAATGCACGCAGGCTGATTATCAGAATCGGCGAAAGACAAAAATGTGAGACAGCGAATTGGCCGCAGGAGAAATGTTAACAAGGATAATGCACCACCTGCTAAACGTAGCCGTCGTGGACACTATTACAACATTGTTAAAGTGCTTGCAAAAGCAAAATGACAATGAACTCTTGATTTGTCAAATTTAATGTGTTTCATCCTATTTGAACGCTGTTTTTATACATAATGCTTCTCCAGCTTGATCTTATAGGTCAAAGTTATGCCATCTAATGACTAGAAAGCAGTGCACCAGTAAAGGTGCCATCAGCTATGGCTGTTTAAACGTTATCTTTTCCAGCCATCATGATTACTGCATATCATATGTTCAACATTGGGGATTATTATTAACCTCTTACTGTTATGCTATGAAAGCACATGGCATAACAGTGTGTGTGTATATATCTATCTATCTATCTCAACCAGATCCTTATCAAATTATTTTGATATTATGCTTTCCATATAATTATTTAGTAATTATTCGAATTCATCTGTGTGCTGTGTGTGATTTATGATTTCAGGAATAAACAGAAAAGTCTGGAGGACTACTGTCAGAGAAGAAGTACACCATGCACCCCCCAGGAGGTGGCTGTACTTACTGAGAGCGTCTTATCTATGATTTTAAAAGACAAGAGACCACTTGCTGTGGGTGAGGGATTCAAAGAAATGCTGACCACTTTCCAACCAGGTTACACTCTGCCGTCTAAGCGTCATTTTACAAGCATGATGGAGAGAAAGTATGAAACTTCAGTGGAGAAACTAAGGAATGAACTAAAAAAAGCCACATCCAAAATCTCCCTTACCACTGATGCTTGGACAAGTCTGGTCACAGAGTCCTACTTAGGGGTAACTTGTCATTTCATTATTTGTTCAAAGACGCCATTGCTGCTGTTTGTATATTATTAATTTTTTGCTATGATTTCCTTTGTTATATTTGTTTTGCAAAACATTTAATTTTTTGTTAAAAACAGAAGATTGTAGTACAATGTTATTGTGGATTTTGTTTTGTGAATGAAGAGCACTTTTTGGCAGAAAGCAAAGTGAATGTTACATTTTGTTTGTTTAAAGACACCATTGTTGCTATTTATTTGAAATGTTTTGTTAACTTTTCCTTAATTTTATATATGTTTGCACATTTCATTTCTTGTTAAATGCTATCTCTATTGTATTGATTGTACGACCTCTACAACTTTATTTTGCAATTTTTTTTTATTAAAAGGTCTTCAAATGAATAAATTTGTGTTTTTCATTTATATACATAAATTAATAAATGTGAAATTGCTATACAAGTCAAATAATGGGGGAAAAAAATCGTTAATCGAATCGAAATCGAATCGGATTGAAAAATGAATCGTTAGATTAATCGATGCATCGAAAAATTAATTGCTAGATTCATCGATTAGGAAAATAATCGTTTTGCCCAGCCCTACTGTAAGCCAAGCCATTGTTTACAGTAGGGAGCAGCTGCTAGCACTGGGCAACAGGAAAGTACTCCCGGAGGAGCGACCCAAGATTCCGAAGGAATTACGACGTTGGAGGAGGGGACGCAGGGCTGGAGTGAAGTACCAGGAAAGAAGGAGACGGTACAAACCAAGCATTCCATCCATTCTCATGGGTAATGTAAGATCTTTACCCAACAAGATGGAAGAGCTAATTGCGCTAACCAGACTGCAGTGGGAGTACAAGCAGAGCAGCCTCCTCCTGTTCACTGAGACATGGCTCACGGACCACACACCGGACTCTGTCATAACTCTGGATGGCTTTCAACTGGTTAGAGCGGACCGGAATGCCCTGGCGGGTCGCGGAGTATGGGGGTGCCTACTGGGGTCAGCGGGGGAGCTGGCCCCAGGGAGGGGTCACTTGCCCCTCCCTTCCTTCCCTCCCCATCTCCAGCTGCCTCCCTCTTCCAGCTCCACCACAACCACCCACACATGCAGGACCTTGGAGTAGGGGTATGTCACCAGGGTGCGGAGGAGGTATGGAGGCCTATCTCCCCCTACCACCACTTCCCCTGCCAGTGGCGGACTCCCTCAGACATCGGTGCGTTGGTGGTTCTTTGTGTCCGGGGATGGGCGTCCAGGTACACACCGGCTCACTCCTTGGCGGCCGCTTATCGGGGCCTGGAGCCTGGGGCTTGCTCGGGCCACTTCGGAGGTGGGGTGCCCCCGGCCTCTCGGCCTGGGGCTCGGTCACTCAGGCACGGCTGGCTGCCGGCGGAGCTCACGGGCGCGTCACTGCAACTCCCCCTGGCTTCTGCTCCGCGGCTGCTGAGTGAGCCCTCATCTGGGACTCTCCTCAGCTCTTTCTGGGACAGTGGCGCGGCTGCCCCTCTGTTGGTCTTCCTTGGTCTCTTGTGTTCTGGGGGCCTCTGGATGTCTGGAGTTTTGATCTCCTCCATACCTGCTTCATGCCCTGGAGGACGGGGCTGTGGCCCCCCCACACCCTCTAGCAGATCATTACATGAAGGAACCTTTTAAAAAAACAAGCGCGTCCATGCTCACAGGTGTACACACGGGTGATCACACCCACAAACTACACCCTTTTTGGCTCCTACCTCAAAGCACACTGTGTTCTGTTGATCTTATGTGCTGCACAATAATGTTTAATATTTAGTATTTACTGTCATATTCCCATATATCATTGTGATGTTGTTTATTCTATTACTCTTGTTCTCTTCTGCTTGTTTTCTTTTTTCTTTCTCAGCAGGTGACCCAGGTGATTGATATATGCATTTTTTTTCTTTTCTTTTTCTGCTCACTCTGTTGGTTTTTGGTTTTTGCCCTTCTCCCCCGTCCCTCTTCTCAGCTGTTTCTCTTTCCCTCTTTCTTTCTCCCCTTCTTTCCCCCAGTAAAGTCTGTCCCGTATTCAGTAAGTGAAAATAAAATAAACAATAAAAGGTGAATCAAATGGACCATTATGGCAAGGCTGGGATGGTCAATTTGGTAAAGTAAATCCGTTGGGCATCTTTCTTTGCCTTTAGACAACAATTCTGATGCAAAAGAGCCAAACGGGACAGGCAAAAAAAAAAAAAAAAGAGCGGACCAGAATGCAATGGAGAGTGGTAAGAGGAGAGGATGGGGGACTGGCAGTTGTATGTGAACGAAGATGGTGTAACCCTGGGCACATCACTGTAAAGGCAACAACTGCAGCCAAGAGACATTGACTGTTAGCGCGTTAGCAGGTCCGCATACTACCTGCGCCGGGAATTCTCGACAGTTATCTGATAAGCGTGATGTTTACATCCCCCCTCGGCCACGCGATAAGCAGCCTGTGACTCTCTCCACTCCACTGTGTCCAGCACGATGCAAGCACAATCCGAGAGCCCTCTCATATTATCATGGGGACTTCAATCATGCCTCACTGGACTCCACATCTCCCTAACCTTCCCCAGTATCGTTGACCTGCCAACAAGTGGACATCAAAACACTGGACTCTATTGTTTGCCAATCACAAGCAGGCATTACAGTCATCACCCCTCCCTCCCGCTGTGGCCATCTGATCACAACCTGGTCCTTCTCCACCCCACCTACACACCTATGGTGAAGAGGAACCCCCCACGAAGAAGGTGATAAGGGTGTGTTAGGGAGTTTTTATTGTTTTATTTGCTTATGCTTCAAAAGTTATGTTATACATATTTCACCAGACAGTTTTCTGTTGAAACAGGAAGCTGACCCTGTGACACTGACAAGAGACCAGTACAGAAATACATATCCGCAGAAGTTGACTTGCATTATATTATTCTTAGAAATTGACTTGCAACACACATACTTTGTGACACACACACACACAGACAGCATCAGGACCTGCGTAACAGGAAATGTGATTATATTTGCATATTGACGATGTAACCTATAAAAATAAACGAATACTGCAGTGTTGTTTACTCACCTGACTGTTTGTTAACTGTAAATCTCTGACAGGTGTGGTCTGAGGAATGCACTGAGGCCTTAAGAGACTGTTTTGAATGCACAGACTGGCAGGAACTCTGCAAGCCTCACGGTGAGGACATCGACGCCCTCACTCACTGCATCACGGACTACATTAATTTCTGTGTTGAGAACACTGTGCCTACCAAGAAGATACAGTGTTTCTCAAACAATAAACCGTGGGTCACCCCAGAACTGAAGGCCCTGCTGAACAAGAAGAAGAGTGCTTTCTGGTCGGGAGACAAGGAGGAACTTAAGAAAGTCCAAAAGGATCTTAAATACAAGAAGGCAAGGAGTGCTTCAGGAGGCTCCATGACTGTGTGTCCGAGGTGGTAATCTGCAGCACGGGGGCACCACAGGGCACGGTTCTCTCACCTTTCCTGTTCAGCCTTTACACTTCAGACTTCTGTTATAATTCGGACGATTGCCATATACAGAAGTTCTCAGATGATACAGCCATCATTGGATGCGTATCAGACGGGAATGATCAGGAATACAGGGGGGTCATCAGTGACTTTGTTGGCTGGTGTGAGACCAACGTACTCCAAATCAACGCCGGCAAGACAAAGGAGATGATCATAGACTTCAGGAGGAAGTCACCCCCTACAACACCGGTGAACATCCAAGGGAAAGACATTGAGATAGTGGACTCTTATAAGTACCTGGGTGTTCACCTCAACAATAAACTGGACTGGACTACAAATACAGACGTCCTGTATAAGAAGGGCCAGAGTCGACTCCACCTGCTGAGGAGACTGAGGTCCTTCGGAGTCTGCAGGACTCTGTTAAGGACATTCTATGACACTGTGGTAGCATCTGCCCTTTTCTATGCAGTGGCCTGCTGGGGGAGTGGATGCACGGACAGGGACAGGAGCAGGATTGACAAACTGGTGCGGAGGTCTAGCTCCGTGCTGGGATGTCCCCTGGAGTCTGTGGAGGTGGTTGGTGAGGGGAGGATGTTAGTAAAGCTGACATCCATCATGAACAACCCACATCACCCACTGCATGAGTATGTGAGTGGGCTGAGCAGCTCCTTTAGTCAGAGACTGAAACACCCTCACTGCAGGAAGGAGCGCTTTCGCAGATCATTCATCCCAACAGCAGTTAGACTCTATAACTCCTCAATCACAATGTCATAAGTCACTGGACACTGTGAACATCCACGGTCACCACTTCATGCATAATGGACCTTCCATGACCTTCCAAGCTATATAGTTTATGTCTTCCATATTTCCAACTATATCCATAATCACATACTGTGTATGCTACCATTGTATATAGTGTATTATCTTACTTTTTTTCATTGATTGTACTTAATTGTATTTTTGTATTTCCTTCATATATCTGTACTTGAGCTGAGGTGACGCAAAAATTTCCCCGTTGTGGGATCAATAAAGTCTTATCTTATCTTTTGTCTTAAAATCACCATCTTTCTCAAGTAGCTCCAAAAATGAGATAATGTCCTTTCTGAGCTCCCACACTCATTGACATGCTTTCCCCAAACTTAACCAGCGGACATTGGAGTGGTAAAGCAAGTCCTGGTGATCAGCAGTCAATTTCTTCAAGAAACTTAATAAACTGACGATGCTGAAGTCCCCTTGCTCTAATAAAGTTAATGCATTTTACAACTGGCTTCACTATGTGATCAAGGTGCAATACAGATTTGCACAGTGCTTCCTGGTGGATTATGCAGTGTAAAAAAATTACCTCTGCACAGGGTTGTCCTCTTTTACCCTGTCCTGGATTCTTTTGAGCAACCCAACTTTTTTTCCAGTCAGATTTGGCAGATTTGTTGTGATATTATCGAGTGTACTTCAAGGTAGCTTGTGCCTCTTGATGACCTCTGACACGCTGTCATACAAGTCCTCTCCCTACATTTTCCTCTTTAGGGATTCCATGAGCAAAAACTCCTCCGTTATCGCAAAACTGTCATTAATCCCTCAAATAAAAATTAAAAGCTGAGCGGTGTCCTTTATGTCATTACTTTCGTCCAGTGCTAAGGAATATAATGTAAATGACTCTGCTTTTTTGTTTAGCTTGCTAGCTAAGTCTTTGTCGAATAGCTCTACACGGCGAGTCACTGTCCTGCATGATAAGCTAATTTTTTCAAATTTGTTCTTGCTCTCAGGACACAAGATACCTGGTGTCTCTACCATGCACTCTTTGAGAAACTCCCCTTCAGAGAATAGCTTGCTGGCCTTTGCTAACTTAAATGCCAGTAAATAACTTGCCTTCGTGCTTGATTCTTGGATGGTAGTTTGTCATATAAAGGTGTTTTGCTGAGCCTGCAAACTAGCTGCTAATCTCTGAGCAGTAGTTGTCTGTTCTTGCGTCAACAAGTTGTTAGCATAATTAGGATGCTTGGTGGAAAAGTGACGGCTGATGTTGTATTCCTTAAAAACTGCAACGGTTTCTTGGAAAATAAGACATACAGCCTTTGACCGAACTTCTGTGAAAAAGTATTTTGTTGTCCATTCCTTGTTAAACACTCGGCACTCACTGTCGACTTTTCTTTTCTTTGGCCCACTCATTGTTGCAGAAAGGTTCAGAGCAGTAGCAGAGTAACAACAGAGGGTAGCCCGGGCTGGTTCAGTTTTCACAGCGCAAATGCGTACTTAATTAGAGTAACTTCACATTTCGTGCAACTTCATGGTTCGAGACACATCAATCTTTAGCGGGCCGGAATAAAACGCCCAACAGGCTGGAGGTGGCCCATGGGCTGTAGTTTGCCCACCCCTGGTCTAAAGACATGTAATTAGCGGGGTTAGGTTAATCAGTTATTCCAAATTGGCTGTATGTGTGAATGTGAGTGCGAATGGTTGTCGGTGTCTCCCTGTAAGCCCTCTGTTAGCCTCTCTGCCCTATGGCAACTGGGAAAGGCTCCAGCCCTCCCATGACCCTGAATTGGATCAACAGAAGGAAATTGATGGATGACTGGTAGTATTACTGTATTACTGTTACTATTACAAATACTATCTCTGTTTTTGCCTAAATCTGACTGTGCACAGTTTCCCTGCTCGATTGGGAAAGGAGTGTAGAAACAGTTGAGAAACATGAAGCTGTGAGAAACAGAGTAACAAAACATGGAATGACACGTTGGTTGTTCTCTTTCCTGTTATATAAGATCTTAGTTAATATTATCCACTGCCAACTGCTGCGCTTTTATTTTTGTAACACTTTCTCGGCTGCTCAAGTGTTATATAATCATCAAACTGCCAGATACACTATTTTTGTGTCAGTATTCGTAAGTATGACGATGAGAATATGAAGACAAATTCTACATGCAGTCGACTAGTAGTGCTAATATTTATCAGTAACTAATTTAAACCTAATATTAATGTACTTGAATAATATCTTATTATAATGTTTACTTGTTTCTATCATTTTAGTATTTATTATTATTATTTCATGTAATATTATTAATATAAATCTACTACTGCTGTTATTTATGACACTATGTTTGCACTGAAGCACCGCAGCAATTTCCTAATGTTGTAAACCTGCTCAACATTTGGCAATAAACCCCTTTCTGATTCTGATTCTGATTCTGATTCTATTCTGTGCACGTGAAAACATGCGTATATGTATGAGTTTTTTGTAGTAGTGTCGACTATCTTATTTTTCAAATCATCACATCATGTGAGAGGACTTGGAACATGTCCTTGTGAAGTGGTTTTTTTTTTTTTTTTTTTTTTTTTTTAACCCAAATCTGGTCTTTAAGTCTGCCGTCATTGGCTTTCAATCTTATAATAAAATGATCAGCGTTGCTGCTTTACCAGGTGTAACAATTAAGTTTAACATCCAGGCATCCATGAAAACAGAATTTATTAAATTTAGAGTTAGAAGTTAGCAGGAAGTTAGCTCACTAGCTCCTCTAAACATGATATAGCATGTTCTGACTGAGAGATTTCTGAAAATCAAACGTACAGCTCTGCTATCACTTCCAACATAAATGAAGACAGAAAACTAAACAGCAGTGACGTTTGTAGGGTTACTGAAGTTGGGCTAGCTGGTATATAATGATGTGCTACGTGATCGCTAGCGACACAGCTATGTTAGCATAACATAAACACAGTGAAGCTGGAGGATGAACGCTAACTTTTTTCCACTTGATAAAAGTTAACGTGAGGGTTCCCGATGGTTAGGATGCTGTAAACGGACCAAACTTCAGTCAGGAGAACAACTGAGATAATCCATCCACAATACGAGGTTAGTCATTAATATACTGCTGCATGGGCTGGGCTGTAGTTACATCGTAAGGTTTTAAAAACTGAGCTTTAAAATGAACAGTGGTAATAAAAACCGAGAGAGGCCGACAGTGATCACTGACTGTTTTTAGAGGCTTATTGAGATTAAATAGAACAAGATATAAAGCATTAAAACATGTTAAAAACACAACAGCCTTATTAAATGCAGAGTAGTTTGGACCCGGAAGCAGAATTCATACATCATCACTTAAAGATCAGATTATGTTTGTGGTACAAGAATTCTGTAAGACATTTCATATGATAGCTTTTAACTACCAGCACAGTCACATCAGATTTATGGGTAAACTGTAACTGATTAATAATACATGTAAGAGAGATGCCCAAACTAAAACTTTTAAACCTCTGACATGTAAAGTGGATAACATTGATAATCATGTTAGGGATTGGCATTTATGTGGAAAATTGTTGCACACACCCTGGGAGTAATGACACTTCTCAGAGACAGCATCCTCAACAGAGAATTGCAGGGAAAAAATCCACCTCAAAAACAAAACATTCTGACTTGGACATAAACTGCATCAAAACCTGGTTTGAAGACTTATTTAAGTTTTTCATTTCATCAAAGTGCTTTCTTTCTGCCTGCAAAGTTATGTCTGCAGAAAACCGCGGGCAGGGTGATAATGATTAACTATTGAAGTACTGCAGGGTTTCACCCAACAAACATTCATGCTGCTGACATTTTCTTTAATAGCTGTTCGATTGTTCAGTGAACAAAAGTCAGAGAATAGTGAAAAAGCCCATCATTACACCCTGAAGCTGAAGTTAAGATATTGATATGCCTTGAGTTTGTCAAAAATCCCAAATATATTGTGTTTACTTTAATGGAAAAGTATGAATTTTCACATTTAGGAAGGCAGCATTTTTGACTATAATACTCTTCTGTCAAATAACATGAAATGTAATGGCAAAAATGAAGTTGATCACTCTTTGGACTCCAAGCCACATGTACCCATACATTCATAACACTTCAGTGTGTATACATTTATTCTGCCTCACATTCACTGCCAAAGTAGAATCAGCAGTTAACCTACTATGGACATCTCTTGACTGTGAGATAAGCCTAGAGTACCTGAAGGAAACCTCCACAGGCATTTCACCAAGAAAGGTTTAAGGACCACGGAGAATTGAACCGTAGTGAGGCAGCAGTGCTAACCACTGTACCACTGTTATAGCTTCACAGTAGGGCAGCATGGTGACAACAGTGTCAGCATTATTGCCTCGCAGCAAGAAGATCTTAATAGCTGATGTGTACCGTAAACCTACGCATACAGATCAGTATTTAAGGTTTGACTCTCATCATCCACTGGAGCATAAACTGGGTGTCATCAGGACGCTACAACACACATCTAGAAGGCCCTGTGTAAATGAGGTTATCCCAGCTGGAAATTTATCAAAGCTGGGAAGGCACCTAAAGAAAGCTGCAGCTGATCCAGGAGAGAAGGACAACTGCTGCCTAAATGAAAACCTGTAGTGATCTCGTACGTGTCAGGAGTATTCGAGCAGGAGAGGTAAGTGACGGAAGTGACGGGAAAAGGTAAGCGACCCATGTTGTAGGTGACATCAGACGCCAGAGATTTGGCGGAAAAAAAGCGAATGGTAGCGTAGAATTTAACAAAGTTTCTTTAAGCTTCAGTATTGCCAAAAAAACGAATCAATTGTCATATAACTAACAACATCTATCCTATCATCTC
>NW_024582726.1:588590-589540 GCF_018398535.1 Haplochromis burtoni
ACTCACAGGGCTGTCACAGGTTTAAATGAACTTAAATCATCTGAGTTTCCTAATGTGTTTGCAGCCTGCTATAATTCTAGACAAAGGGGAGTAGCAATTTTAATACATAAAAATGTTAATTTTACTGTACTCGATACAGTTATAGATCCAGAGGATAGATTCCTTATTATTAAATGACCAATGTTTAACAAAAAGCTATGTATTGTAAGTATATATGGTCCAAATGTTGATGATTCCTCATTCTTCCACGGATTTTTTAGTGCATTCTCTGAACACCTTGATTGCACACTTATCCTTTCAGGCGACCTAAACCTTGGACTAAATGAAGAAATGGATAGGCTCAACACAACAGGAACTCAGCGCAATTGACAGTCCACAAATATAACCAAACAGTATATGAGCGACTTTGGCCTTTGCGATGCATGGCGCCCCCTTCACCCCACCAGTAAGGAATATTCTTTCTTCTCACATGTCCATCACTCCTACTCTCGTCTGGATTATTTCCTAGTCAGCAGCTCACTGCTGAGTGATATTTCAGACACTGAGATTCACCCTGTAGCTGTCAGCAATCATGCTCCTGTATCTTTAACACTAAAACATAAGAAGAACGCTACAGCAAGTAAAAACTGGAGATTCAATACATCGCTGTTCAAAAATGAAGACTATTAAATATTTTAAAAAAGAGTGGACTTCATATTTACACTTTAATGACACTCCCGGATAGGGATGGGTATTGATAAGATTTTCAAGATTCCGATTCCATTTTCGATTCTGTTTAACGATTCGATTCTTTATCGATTCTCTTATCGATTTTTTTTTTTAAAAAAAGGGGAACACTAAGTTCGATTAGCTTAGAACTTTGTTTTATATCTTCTCTTTGAACGAGATAGAAATTTAGGAGTAACATGGCCTTACAAACCCAACAGTGAGATCTTAAGAGATCCAGCCTA
>NW_024582726.1:590597-591988 GCF_018398535.1 Haplochromis burtoni
GCGGTCCTCCACCTGCTGCCTCACCTGCATTGGAGCATTCGCCGCGGAGAGTGGGTGTCACAGGCCAAGCTTCAGCCGCTTGCTCTCCCGCTGCTCCGCTCCTCGCTCGCCCACCAGCCGTTTTACTCACCGGACCTTCAACCTCGCCACGGCACAGTGGCTCCGCCTTCCACATCGGCTCAATCGAGGCTCCCGCGCCAGAGGCTCGGCTGTGTACCCCACCCGCTTCCTCTTCCCGGGGAAAGCGGCGCTTACGCCGCCATAATATGGACCATTTTGAGCAACTCCCGGTGGTGAGTTCCAGTGACTGTTTTTCGCACTCCTCGACTGATTCCTCGCTGAAAACAAAAAACGGACTCATCTCCCATTCATGGGGAGTTTCCCTCCTAGATGATGATGTAGACTGCTCTGCTCCCCCAAAGACTGTAAATAGTGGTGGCAGAAAGACCAGAACAAGCCCTGATAAACCCGCCAGTATCAGTACCATTTCACCTTCTCAGGTGAAGACAGCTAAGGCTCAGCCTGTCCCTAGAACACCACCTCAGATGGCTAGGGCCCAGCCAGCAACCACTCCTGTTCCAGCTCCCAGGACGAGGGCAGCTGTGACCCAGTCTACCTCCACACCCGCTCCCATTTCTCGGGTGGGGGTGACTGGTGTCCAGCCACCTCCCGTGCCTGTCCCAGCGCCCAGGCTGAGGGCAGCCAGAACCCAGCCTGACCTCCCTAGAGGCGCGGAAGAGCTAGCCTCTCCACCTGTCAGTCCACCACTTTATCCACCTCCTGATCCAGCTTTTCACGCCCTCGCACTATCCCTAGTTAGGCTAGCTGACCTGTCCCCGGCTCAGGCACCAACCTTACTAGCCCAGGCGGTAGCTTTATGTCCTTCACTAGCTCAGTCTGTAGCTCAGCCATTAGCCACACCAACCTCAGCTCCGTCGTCAGCCTCACCTACCTCAGTTCATCCCTTAGCATCTCCACTCCAGTCAGTTCCCTCGCCTGCTGTTCAGTCTCCTCCTGCCCTCCAGTCCCCTGTAGTTCAGTCTCCTCCTGCCCTCCAGTTTCCTGTCCTCCAGTCAGTCCAGTCTCCTGTCCACCAGTCACTCCAGTCGTCCCCTGTAGCCCAGTGTCCTGTTCCCCAGTTGCCCCCTGTCCAGTCAGTCCAGTCGCCCCCTGTCCAGTCAGTCCAGTCGCCTCCCGTCCAGTCGCCTCCCGTCCGGTCACTTCCCGTCCAGTCAGTCCAGTCGCCTCCCATCCGGCCGCCTGTAGCTCAGTCACCCGTTCTCCCACCGTATGTAGTCCAGTCTTCTGTAGTTCGGTCACTCATCCACCATCCTGTTCAGTTCCTGGAGCTGCAGCCACAGCATCCAGAGCCAGCTGTGAGCTCTCCCGCT
>NW_024582726.1:592535-594573 GCF_018398535.1 Haplochromis burtoni
AAAAAGAAAGAAGAAAACAAAAATATTCAGGAACTAGAAAAAACCATCAAATCCTTAGAAGAAGCCTACGCGTGCGACCAAGATCAAGAAATAATGAACAACATATGCAAAAAAAAACTAGAATTAAATGAAATTATTAATAAAAAAACACTATTCCTAGTACAAAGACATCGCTTGCAGAATTTTGAACACAGTAACAAATCAGGTCGATTTCTAGCTAACCATTTAAAAATAAAGAAAGAAAAAACAACTATATGTGCTGTTAAAGATTTCTCTGGAAACACAATATATGGCCCTGGAAGAATAAACAACATTTTTAAGGATTTCTATGAAACTCTATATTCACCACAAATAAACCCATCTAAAATGAAATTGATCAGTTTCTTGACAATGTAACTCTTCCAAAATTACTAGACAGTCAAGCAATGGCACTGGATTCGCCACTGACGCCAGGTGAACTCCAGGAAGCCCTGATAAGTATGCCCAATAATAAGGCTCCAGATCCAGATGGCTACCCTGCAGAATTCTAGTAGATTACTTAATTTAATAGACTACTCATACAGTAAAAACATTGAAACCACAATATTATCTCTAGATGCAGAAAAAGCATTTAACTGGAAATTTTTATTTGCAACTTTACACAAATTTGGTTTTGAAAACTCTTTCATAAACTGGCTAAGAATATTATATAATTCCCCAACAGCTTGTGTCAGAACAAATGACCAGACATCCTCCGGCTTCTGTCTTCTGAGGGGCACCAAACAGGGATGCCCACTCTCCCCTTTCACTTTTTATCGAACCACTAGCTGCAGCATTTAGACAGGCTACAACAATTAAGGGCATAAAATGTAAGAACGTAGAACATAAAATCAGTCTCTATGCGGATGATCCCATATGGAAAAGAAATAGTAAAAACTTATATGTGATTACTCATGAAAGTGGCCGCTTTCTCATTACTTTCATACATTATTTTAGTAAGTATCCAAAACATACAAGTTTCATTATATAATTTTTCAAGGGATCTTATATCTGTTTTCACTCTTATATACTTTTTACAAGTTTCACACAAGACAGATACGAACTTTATAAGATTTATATATATCTTTTCCATATGGGCACACTATCAAGGCAATACACCAGACAATTACATCCACGCTCTTTTGTTCTGTCCACCAGTGCAGAAGTTTTGGCGTGGGATATGTGAAGACTTATCAAAGTGTCTGAAATGTAAAATTCCAACCTCCCCTTTAGTGTGCTTGTTGGGCAAATTGGATAATGTCACTACAGAAACGAATACAGTCCACGTGGTTTTTACTGCCCTATGCATTGCCAAGAAAACAGTCCTCATGAACTGGAAAAATAAAAATAATCTTAATTCTAGCCAATAGAGAAGGGTGATATGACCAAAAATATTTATCACGATATACATTTGAAAATTTGCGATAACGATATAACTGACGATATAATTGACACTAGACAAAATACTTTACAACTCCACAACTTTATTAGTGCAAAAATCCCATCAATGTATTTTCACTCAAACAAGCAGCTGTTTATGTGCATTAAAGTTATGTAAAAATGTAACAGTCTAAATTCCTTGCTGACAGTTTAACCAAAAGGCATTTCCAGTGGAAATTGGCCGACATATCCTCAGCATAACCATGTATAATATCCACAAAACTTAAAAAGAGGTTATACACACACAATATGGTAATATTATGTTGAAGCGCAGTACATATCACTCCGCGAGGCTCCTGCCTAATATAGCCATAATGCTCCGACAATCCATCAAGCGGTGCGGGTTCGTAGCTTAGCAAAGTCATACTAAAACATTTGACAGATTTTCGAGCGCCGTGTTCGACATAAAATCGTTTCGAGGTCAGTAAACACAACCAGAATTCATACATAAGGCACACGGGATTATAAGGGGCTCTGTCGATTTTCAGAAAAATCAAAGCATTGATTTTAAGTGCGCCGTATTTTCCAAACAACACGGTAATAACGACGGCCCGCTAGCATGCTCTACCAAAAATAGTGC
>NW_024582726.1:595884-598011 GCF_018398535.1 Haplochromis burtoni
AAAAAAAAAAAAGGAGTATCGGAGCAGCTGAGACGCATTTTTTCTAAACACGACATCTCTGTGGCTTTTAAACCCCAAAACACGCTGCGCTAAACATCAGTCCACCCTGACACAAACAGAGTAACATAGTGTACGCTGTTAAGTGCCAGAAGGATTGCCAGGATTTATACATCGGGGCGAAGATGTATAAACAACCTCTGGCGAAGAGGATGGTACAACACAGAAGAGCTACCTTGTCAGACCAGGACTCTGCAGTCTATTTACCTACAGGCCAGCGGACACTCTTTCAATGATGAGGATATACACATCCTGGACAGGGAGGAACACTGGTTTCTCCCTACTCATGGCCATCAATGGTCTCTGATCAATAAGGTTTGATCAGTGGCTGTTGATCAATGGTCATGAGAATTTGCAATGATCAAGGAACTGACCTCCCAGCCCATTGTTCCTTCACTAGGCTGGTTTCAGTCATTGTGCAAATGTACTGTTTATAAGATTGGGGAAAACCACTGCAAACCTCTGTTGTTTAAGTGGAAGAGATGGATGCCTCAAAGTACAAGAACTGCTTCATGAATAAGTGTCTGCAGAACCCACTGTTTTTTTTAAGTTGGTCTGTCATCCAGATGGTTGAAGACAGCAAGTTATGAACGGAACCAGTGAGTTTGGTTGAGTGCTTCCTGCTAAGAGTTTACGAGTTTATAATCTAAGATGAAAAATCCCATCAGACAACAATACCCTGCTGTCTGAACTTGTCACACATTATTTATTGGAAGCTAAAGCGCAAAGCTGCCCATTATGTTCCATACTGATTTTGAAGTTAAATCAATCTAGACTATTAAGGCTTAGATTCCCCAGTCGACACGGCTCTGACCATCTTGACTAGTGACCAAAAGTAAACCAAGGCTCACAGAGCCCCAGACTGTTGAGCGTCTCCATCCTGAGCACCTTTTAAAGCTCTTCTTTTATAGGAAGTGGTTCATAAATATTTAACATGTAGCTGGGTTTTATCCTTCCACTCCAGCTATTTTAAATTTTTACTTTATCCTCAGATGTTTTATGATCTCTGTGTCTTTTATTTCTCCAAAGCAAGAAAACTGCTGTACAAATAAAGTTGATTACTTACTTTTTGAATTATCTGTCCTGCTCCTGTAACAGCCATAAAGACCGGTTGCAAGTCATTCTCTTCACCTTTCTCTTGAGGCTGGATTTGAACTTGCAGCTGTGGTTACAGTAGCCAATCTGAATTGGAGCCAAATTGTCATTATCTGTGATGTCTTCCGACCCCACCCTGCCCTTACCCCGGATCCTCACTGAGATGGCAGTGGAAAGCTCAATAATCTGACAATCTCTGGACATTACTCTTTCTGGCCAGAAGGCAGGTGACTTAATTTCCAGTAATGGGTGGTTATTGCTGCAGAGATCTTCTTCTTAAAATGGAGCAGGTAATGGCCCGTGGTGCTTTGGGTGCTCGTCTAAGCTGCCTATTAGACCTTAATGTGATTTAAACTGTGGAGAGACAGTGAAAGAAGGTACAGTAGAAGAAAGAAGAGCTAAAGAGGAGAAGGGGCTGTTATGTGTTGGCTGCTTGTGTGTGTATTAAAACTTGTGTGAAATGTGTACAAGACTGAAACCATGAATGAATTTAAGTTGAACATGATCTGCTTTCAGAAATCCTGCTAGAAAGAAGGAATGATGCACAGTGTAGGAATGAAATGAAAGAGAAGAGGTAAGCAGGAATTCTTTATCGTGCATTAATCCTGTGGCAGAGACTGAAGAAGAATTACACCACAAAAAAAGGTGCTATGTGGGTGAAACTCTCAGTTTAAATATTTAGTAGTGCCCCCTGCTTGAAAACAGTGCTAAGAACAGAATCTCCTAAAATTAGCAGAGGTTTTATGTCTTACTTATGTGTCATTTTCCCTACTGCTATTCCTTGTTGGTGGTCGTATCATAACAAATTGAATGAATTTTTGGGGGATTAACCTTTCTTTGGAGTGGCACAAAGAAAGGTTAACCCCAGCTGCTCTACCTGCTGAGTTACAGCAGGTTGGCAGTTTGATCCCTGGCTGTGCCAGTCGGCATGCCAAACATCCTTGGGCAAGATACTAACGAATGTTAGAAAGCGTA
>NW_024582726.1:598031-606941 GCF_018398535.1 Haplochromis burtoni
AGGATAAAAGACATGCTGTGGAAGAGAGACAGAGATTAATAACAGATATGATTGTAAGAAACAGATAAATAAGAGAAAAGACTAAAAGAAAAAAGACAAGTCTAACATGCATGTAAACCACACAAAGGTCAAACTGTAAAGTGTCTGTTACAAATCGTGCAAATGGGACTGGAGCCATCTGTGGCACCAGCTTGATCTTCACTTGCACCATCTGTGTGTGTTCTTGCCATTTTTTACGGTGTGAAAAGGTTTTTTATGATGTGAAGCTATTCAGATGTCCTGTCTCTATTTACACTCTCTATTCTTTCATGAATAAATGAAGAAGCCTGTAAATATTTTAAATGATCATTATCATTAGTCAGCAGTTTATTTTAACAGTAAAGCCTCAAATACAGACAACAATAAATCCAAATACTTTTGAAGACTGTATAAGAAAATGAATGATTATGTGATGACTCTGGGCTGGTTAGCACTGCTGCCTCACAGCATAAAGATCGTGTGTCTGAATCCACCATCTGGTCTCTCTATGTAGAGTTTCCATGTTCTACTCATGTTTATGTGGATCATCTCTGGCTTCCTACTACAGTCCAAAGACATGCAATTAGTGGAGTTAGATTCATTGATCATTCTAATTTGGCCACAGGCATAAATGGCTGTCTGTGCCTCTATGTTGGCCCTGCGACAGACAGCTGCGAAGGCCTCCAGCCTCCATGCAACCCTGAACCGGATAAGCGAAGAAGATGGGTGATGATACTAAAGCAAATCTTGGTGATTCTTTTGTTTGCAGAATATTAGCAAAGCTTAGACAATGTAGACATAACAGGATTCTGCTAGAGAAGGAAACAGGACATGTAAGTGGTTTCCTTCTCTTCCCTCCTCCTTGCTCAGGATATCTACTCTCACTGACATTATACTAAAAACTGTGACAGTACATAATGTATATGACATCATTAAATGATTTAAAATGTTCAAATTTAAAAGCTGCCCTTTATGTTTGGGGTACCGTATTAATAAATAACATTATTGATAAATTGTATTCATCAATTTTCCTGTAACCATGCTCTCATCTTTGGCATCACCAGCACACGTCACAGCAGAAAATTATTCCAGTCTTAACTCAAAGTCCATTTGCCAAGCCCGGCTGTCACAGCGATGGAGTGTCCCGGTAACGGTGGAGGTAACCTTGAGTCACAGCTTGCAGCTTTTCCTCAGTGCTGCCAATAAGATTTAAGATATCATGTTGAAGAAGACACTGCTGATCGGCTCTTACCTGACATGTTTGGGTGAAAAGCAGTGTCCTTTCTTTCTCCCCTAATTATTCATTTCAGATGAAGTTACGTATTCTCAGACTATAAACATATTGTAATTTTTATTTCACCGTGCTAATCCAATGGCTGGATTTGCCCATCATCGTAAACATTATCACCGCTTAATAATTACGTTTCCAGTCACATTCATCGCAGGAAGTTTTGTTCCTTTTTTGGCTTTGAGGACAGAACACAGGTGTCTCTGCTGATTCCTTTACATGATTCTTTCCCTTTTCCTGCATCTGCCTGCTCTTTTCCAGCTGCGTCTCCTCCACCTGAACGTTCCCACTGTGTGGAAATGGATTTCTCTCACTTTTGGTGGTAGCAGCAGGTTATTTGCATTTCCAGCCATAGTGCTCATTTCACAAAATTTCATGGGACAGGGTCTGGGAATCAGCAGTGGGAGGCAGAAATCATCACAAAGCTCATTTCTTTCAGGATTCTCAAAGTGGGGAGTGAGTCGAGGAGCTGCTGAACTTTTTGCGAGCTGATTTTATTATGCTTGTAGTCAGCATGTTATTGCTTGAAAGGTCGAAGCACCTCAGCTGCATGTGTGCATGTTAATACACCAAATGAGCTCATTTATCCACATAAAAGAAAATACGAAGCCTGTGAGAGAGAAGAACTTTCTTTAAAAAAAATCAAGGTTCCAAGGTCGGTGCATTTCACCTTGAACAGGCAGTGCTGATCCAACCTTTTGAACCTCTCGTCTTCAGACAGACCGCCACGAGCGAAGGCGCTGCCAATCACCAGAACAAACATCTGTGAATCTGCTCCGTCTGCCTTTTTTCTTCCCATCCTGCCAAAAAGCCCAATTGGGGGAATCAGGCAGTGATTAGTTTCCCTTGAGCCACATATGAAGGACGATCCACCAAGCTTGTCCTCATTAAGCCTCCATTAGCACAAGTGTAATGGATTTTTAATGAAGAGGGGGAGACACAAACACAACGATGAGCTTGACTTGACCCCGGCATCAGCGGGGAGCCGTGTCAATCAGCGTCCCCCGAATCCTCCTCCTCGTTTTCCTCTGTCACTGTCCTCAGGGACTTAAGTACACAACAATTCAAGCTTTCAAGTAATCCAACTCTTTTTTTTGTTTTTAACACGTCTTTGTATCTAATAAGTCACATTTAAAAAACTGCAAATTTATTTCCTGTTAATCTTAAAAGAAGAAAACACAGGCCCACTGACGCATGTCGTCTCTCGTGAGAAAGCCGTGTTTCTTCCATTTAATCCCTCATTAGCTGTTTTGTTTTCTCGCTCTTCCCCAGTGAGTCAATTGTTTTCATGTGGATCAGACGACACTGATGAGAAGTCTTGAGGAACAAAACAGAAGCAATCATCCTCTTTTTACCAGGCGCGTGATTTTTCCTCCGACTGTGTCGACTCCCATTTCACGACTCCGACAAACACCATTGAGTTCCTTTTGTGATTTGTAGCGTTGAGTTAGGCCTGCGTGGAAAGCCATTAGAGCTGCAGCGATCAGACGATGGAGAGTTTACAGTTAAGCACAATCACACAAGTCCTGCAATGTCCTATTGCCACTTCAATTAAAATAAATAAATAAACGAATCTTCCTTCATCCCAATAAACCAAAGGAAAAAAAAAAAGGATGTTGGATGATGCGGCCTGTTTTCCTGCTCCAGAATAATGTTTGGGCCAATGAGATGCCTTCTTCATCCCTCCCACATTTGCCAGTCTCTGTACTGGGAGTCCTACACCCTTTAGATCTGCTGGACTCTAAGAGGATAAATAAATGTGCAAAAAGTCAGCACTGTGAGGTGTTCGATGCAGTGAATGACAGTCGGGTTAAGCATGATGTTTTCACACAGCGGTGTAGCTGCTCCTCTTTATCAACCCCTCACAGCAGCTGCACCATTACTTGAAAAGCAGCAAACCGTGCCTGTAATTTCTTGACAGATGCACTTCATAGCAAGAGTTTCTAATTGCAAACAGCAGCCAGTGCATGGCTGCAGCTTCACACCTTTATTCTGATGTCAGCTATCAGGTAGGTAGTTGCCACACATAGGTATATTTGTCATACATATACATTATAATACAGTATCATATATATATATATATATATATAATATAATACATACAGTGGGGCAAAAAAGTATTTAGTCAGCCACCGATTGTGCAAGTTCCCCCACTTAAAATGATGACAGAGGTCAGTAATTTGCACCAGAGGTACACTTCAACTGTGAGAGACAGAATGTGAAAAAAAAATCCATGAATCTCACATGGTAGGATTTGTAAAGAATTTATTCGTAAATCAGGGTGTTTGAACCTGTTTGAACTCATCATCTGTATAAAAGACACCTGTCCACAGCCTCAAACAGTCAGACTCCAAACTCCGCCATGGCCAAGACCAAAGAGCTTTCGAAGGACACCAGGAAAAGTATTGTAGACCTGCACCAGACTGGGAAGAGTGAATCTACAATAGGCAAGCAGCTTGGTGTGAAAAAATCAACTGTGGGAGCAATCATCAGAAAATGGAAGACATACAAGACCACTGATAATCTCCCTCGATCTGGGGCTCCACGCAAGATCTCATCCCGTGGGGTCAAAATGATCATGAGAACGGTGAGCAAAGATCCCAGAACCACACGGGGGGACCTGGTGAATGACCTGCAGAGAGCTGGGACCAAAGTAACAAAGGTCACCATCAGTAACACACTACAACGGCAGGGAATCAAATCCCGCAGTGCCAGACGTGTTCCGCTGCTGAAGCCAGTGCATGTCCAGGCCCGTCTGAAGTTTGCCAGAGAGCACATGGATGATACAGCAGAGGATTGGGAGAATGTCATGTGGTCAGATGAAACCAAAGTAGAACTTTTTGGTATAAACTCAACTCGTCGTGTTTGGAGGAAGACGAATACTGAGTTGCATCCCAAGAACACCATACCTACTGTGAAGCATGGGGGTGGAAACATCATGCTATGGGGCTGTTTTTCTGCCAAGGGGACAGGACGACTGATCCGTGTTAAGGACAGAATGAATGGGGCCATGTATCGTGAGATTTTGAGCCAAAACCTCCTTCCATCAGTGAGAACTTTGAAGATGAAACGAGGCTGGGTCTTCCAACATGACAATGATCCAAAACACACCGCCCGGGCAACAAAGGAGTGGCTCCGTAAGAAGCATTTGAAAGTCCTGGAGTGGCCTAGCCAGTCTCCAGACCTCAACCCCATAGAAAATCTGTGGCGGGAGTTGAAAGTCCGTGTTGCTCGGCGACAGCCCCAAAACATCACTGCTCTCGAGAAGATCTGCATGGAGGAATGGGCCAAAATACCAGCTACTGTGTGTGCAAACCTGGTAAAGACCTATAGTAAACGTTTGACCTCTGTTATTGCCAACAAAGGTTATGTTACAAAGTATTGAGTTGTATTTTTGTTATTGACCAAATACTTATTTTCCACCCTGATTTACGAATAAATTCTTTACAAATCCTACCATGTGGATTCATGGATTTTTTTTTCACATTCTGTCTCTCACAGTTGAAGTGTACCTCTGGTGCAAATTACTGACCTCTGTCATCATTTTAGGTGGGGGAACTTGCACAATCGGTGGCTGACTAAATACTTTTTTGCCCCACTGTGTGTATATATATATATGTATATATAGTACTCTGGATCCAGTTTATTCAGCTTTTATTTACTTAAATTAATGTTTATTTAACAGTAGTTTTCACCCCCTCACCACTCAGTGTCATCTCTGTTGGCATAGGTTTGCAACAACACTGTAGATTTTCGAGATGCAGCACTAAAAGTCAGAGAGGTTGATCTGGTGAAAGAAAAGTTCAGTTTATATAAAGAGTAATCCCTCTCCACCCACTCACAACCCAAATATAAAATTTCTTAGATAAAAGTCTTAGATTAAAGTCCATGGCTCTTTTTTTAGTTCAGAGGTCAGAAGAAGCATAAAATTCCCATTTTGCTTATTTTCTATCATGTTATTCACTGCGAGAGAAAAGCTCAGGCTTAAGGTTTTTCCTTTGGCTCTGTATGATGCTCTGTATGTTCTACATGGTCCTCTCAGGCACACACCTTATACTGTGAGCACAGAAGACCAATTCACCTGCTGTTCGTACCTTTCATTTAAAAGGAACAATGAGCAGACTCTTGTATTAAAGGGAAGCATTAAAGGAAGCTAAAACAGCTTGTTTCACGCAGAGGATGAACTGGACGGAGAGGTTGCATCCAGGTGCAGTATAAGCTAAATAAAGATTATTTTGAACTTTGCATCATGCTAATTTACTTGAGTAAAGTCCATGAATAAAATATGTAGCTAGGAATGGAAGCAGATCAGTCCATTAGGCCAGTAGGACATTATTAAATGAACATCTAATCTTTTTTTTTTTTTTTTCGCTTTTTGCTCCATCATCAGCCTCCGAAATTAAACATTTTCTCCAGTTATTGGCTGAACTGAACAGAAACTAACAGAATTTCATTTAAAGACTTTCAACTTAATTGCTTGCTCCACACGGTCTGTTGTAATTAATGCTCTGGCTGTGTAATGCAAGTATGATCAACAATGGTCAGCATACTAAAGATGCAGAGATATCAGGGGAGTTGGTGTACTTTTCTTTGTTTAAGGTATCTGTATTTTATCATCAATCACTGGGACACATCAGACACCAGCAGTGCACGGAGCTAATAAAGGAGAAAAAAAATCATAATTACTTCAAGAGGAACCAAATTATCAAAGGCCCAGACCAACCTTTGGTCTCTAAACGAATAGCAAATTGACGAAAGTGCAAGGTCAATCACTTGGGATCATTTGCTTTGGTATCAATGCAGACAACACAATGGCTCAGCCAACACACTTTTACATCAGTGAAGAAAAGGTTTGCAGATTAAAAACTCAGAACTTTGTACAAAAAATATTTTATCTTGATTAAAGTGAAAGAAAAACATGATGTGCAAAGCAAATACAAAGACAATAATTATGTTCTCAAAAAAGGTGGAAAAAAAAAAAAAAGGTATTTTAAAAAAAAGCATAATTTACAAGTCAGTTCTTTCCCAGCTGTCTGCTGATAGATGAGACAAAGGCATGGATATAATAGGATGTCTGCACAGATCCATTACACATCAGCATCTAAATGTCTTATAATTGCCATAATTGCCAGTCCGCAGTTAAGCCTGAGATTGAAACGGGACCATTAAAGCACACATGCATTCTGCTTTTTGATCATGAGAGAAGCTCTGTGTCACATTATAGCTGAATGGTCATTCGCAACAGTTGGTTTGGGCTAAACTGTATAAGTGTGCGAGTCTTTGAGCAGATGTTGCCACAACACAATACAGTTATTTTGGTAGTTGTGCAACTTGGGCACATTGGGAATCATGGCTTTTGCATCAAAGTTGGGTGTCATCTAAGACACTGGTATTATTTCCCTTCTTTATGTTCATTCCCAGCTCTATGGGAATCCCCCCCACGTCTACTGCACCTTAAGGTACCTATGTGTACCTATGTGTACCTTTCCCAAGACTTTCCAAGGTTCACGTACCAGTGCATTTCAAAATATTTGAAAACTGTGAAAAAGTTCATTTTTTCACAATTTAATTAAAAGAAAGGTAAACTGACATGTATTCAATATTCATTATGTGTAAAGTGGAACATTTTAAGCCTTTTATGCTTTAATTTTGACAATTATGGCTAATCAGAATCAGAAATCCAGAATCTCAAATATTTCATTTTGAGTTTGAATAAATTACTATTTATGTGATGGCCCTCCAGTCCGACTCGCTCCCCTCTCTCTCTCTCTATCCATCTGTGTTGTTTGTGCACAAACCACAGCCTGTATTTTAGAGGAGGGTCTTCCTCCAGCTGTTGTGCATCTGAGCTGATTACCTCACCTGTTGCTAAGCCGATGATCAGCTGTCCCCCTACTTAAGCTGGATGAAGCCGTCTGTTTGATGCTGGATTGTTAGCAATGAAGAGTCAGTGGAATTTTTCTCCCTTTTCTGTGAGCGAGAGCAGCTTACCTTCTGCTCACTTCTGTGCAGGATATCTGGACTTGTGGTTTGAGTAAACCTGAGAGTGAGTAATCTGATGAGGAGGATTAATGATCTGTTTAAGTGGGGCCTCTTCATGACTGAGAAGTTTTGGATCACGCTGCTTGGAGCTTCTGTTAATCATTGACACAGATGTTATAGTGCTCAATCACTGTTACATTTTTCATTGTAAATAAATGTACTGAATCAGAGTTTGAGTCTATTAGAAAAACCACAGACATGAAAATTTAGACAACATATATACTGTATCTCTAATTCAGGCCTGAATCATTGGGAAGACTACTGACTTGTCAGATTTCCATATGATGACCATCCAGATGCTCGACAAGGAAGCTACACCACAGAAGGTCACTGCTCAGAGAGCCACACGCGATATGGAAGCATATTAATGGGAAATTGACAGGAAGAGGAAATGTGGTGCACGGACAACAGGCATGAAGGATTATCAAGAATTGTAGAATAGACTCGGGTCTTGGGTGCCATGTAATATGCTTGCAGTGGTGGCGCTTAGTCCACTGTGTTTTATCAAGTTCAAAGTCAACACATCTGTCAACCAAGGGATTTTAGAGCATCTCTCGCATCCATCTGCTGCCAAGCTTTATTGAGAAGCTTATTTCCTTTTCCAGCAGGACTCAGCACTTTGGTGACGGTGTTGTACTCTGAAGGTCTGGCCAGGAGGTGTCCCTGAAAGAAATCCCATAATCTATGTGCAGGCCACTATCAAAGCAAACCTGGGCTTCAATAACACCCCAGCAGTGCCAAGAGCTAATCTCCTCCATGATATGTCGCATTGATACAGTTATTCATGAAAAAGGATCCCAAGGTTTCTTGAATATTTAAATTAACATAATTTTAAAAAGTTAAGCAGTTCTATATTGTGACTCCATATTTGATTAATCTTAGGCAAGATTCTAATGATGAAAGGTACCTGAACTCTCATTGAGTGAGCTGTAAGCCATAATCATCAAAACGGGGGGATGCTTGAAATACTTCATCTTAAGTGTAATGACATCATGTTCCCAGCCAGTAAAATGCTCATATTTACCTTTTTTTTTAAAATTGTAAGCTTTTGTTGCCTTCTTAGTAACTGTACAAGAGTATCCTCCCACACAGATTTCAACTTAGTCACAGGTGGAGGATAGAAAAAGCTTTGAGTGATCAGTAAGATTTGTCATGTGACGATGTGAAAGGAGAATGATTGAGGAACCGAAATGCAGACTTGTACGCAAAATAAACTCTCTGTCACGACGTAGGACAGAGGAAGACGCAGACATAAATACACACAAGGGCAAACGAGGGAACAAACCACATGAGGGAACTGTGGCTAAGAGGATACACCTGGGAAGCGCAGCTGGAAACGATCTAGAAGGAGAGACAGGACAAGCAAAACTGATCATGATGCACACCAGACAGGAGACTATAAAAGTAAAGACAAAACACTCTGGGCCAATGACCCAGGGACCCTGACAAGATTAGCAAAGAGCTATAAAAAAGATCATTTTGTTCCCTTTACCATTTTAATCTGCATGTTTAACTAGACAGATTCATCCATACAGGCCCACTTCATGCCTTAAACTTTACAG
>NW_024582727.1:0-9210 GCF_018398535.1 Haplochromis burtoni
AGAAGGTTCAAGGTTCTTTATTATTTGTCACATGCATAGTTATACAAGTATAACACACAGTGAAATGTAACCTGACACGCTCCTCGACATGTGCAAAAATTGGGGGGGGGGGGGTGTAGAGGAAGAACATTATATATATATATATATCCAGATGTATGTTATGTGCTCGGTGAGAAATTGAAACTGTGTGCATGCAATAAGCAGGTTGGAGGTTTCTCACCTGACTTTAGCTGTTTTATTTCCAACAGACTGATGCTTAAATAAAATAAGAATAAGTGCTGAACATGAATTCATTATTAAACATCACTGAAACTCTATGCAGCCTTACTGACAATGTGTCCATAATTCACAAATATTATGGATGACATTCATTTATCATGAAATGTTGTTCACAGTCACCAAGAACACACAAAGTTATTCTTTACTATGAGCTGTACATTTTTAATTTACATGCAGCTAAAATGTGAATTTGCAAATGAATTCTATCATCAGGACATTTTTACTGTTTAAACATGCTAACAAGCAGAGTTTGGTGCTGTGATCTTTGGTTTAAAACATGAAATTTAGTCATTTACAGTGCAAAACCATTTTTCTCACCTTCTACCAATCTTAAGGCTTTCATAAAGAGTTCTGCTGCGGGCCTCTCATTGCTGTGTGTAGAAATAGCATATGATGATATAAAGCCATGTTTTGACATTTAAATCCGTAATTTGTCTGATTATGTCACGATTAACACAGATGATCTTTTTGTTTTCTCGTAGCTGAGCTGGTGAGTCCTGTCAGCGTACGCCAGATGTTCATTTCTAACCTGAGGAACCGTCCTTTGAGCCCCAGCCAGGTGGACTCTATGAAAAATCTGGTCCTCTCATTAAACCACAACCTGGTTACGGGGACGAAGGCGTTTCCTTATATTGCCTTCAGGGGATTCTTTAACAAACTGCTGCTGACGACACCTTTCACCCATGTGCCAGAGAGTCAGTTGGAGAACACCACTCCATCTCCTCCTACCAACTCACCAGCTGGTTTAATGGTGCCGTCTGCAGGGTCCCACCTCCATTCACGGTTCCTCACACCTCTGCTTCCAGAGAAGGCAGATCTTTCTGTCCTGAAGGCAGATCAGAGGAATTGCGTCTGCACCCTGGATGTCGACGGCGACACCATCACCAGAGTCATTTCCACTGTGTATTGCACAGAGGAAAGGGAAATGACAAATCGATGGAGAGTTACGGACTACACCTCTGACGGCAGAGTAATCATGTCGGTGCTCTGCCAGTTTCTGAAGAGGTTTACACAGGGTGCAAAGAGGAAGCCTGCAGAGGAGGAGAGCAGCAGCAGGAGCCCCACTCCACCAAGGAAACGTCTCCGGCTGTGATCAGTAATGAAGCCTTTCCTGGACATATGGAACATGGATGTTACATATGGATGTTTCCTCGTGCTTTGGAGCAAACTTTCTAACTCCTCATGTCTGCGCTGTGTCTGGAAAGGCTGGAAACACCTCTCCATCTTACACAGAGACCATCATGATGCGGCTAGTCTGAGGAGTTATTTCTGTACATATGTATATAGTTTTTTTTATTATTAAGATACACAGGTCAGCGTTTTCAGTGCGTCTTGCACTTTTCTTTATTTCTTGGTGCTGGCCTGTGTGTTTGATATGACTGCAAGGAATACAAGACTGACTTTATTATATAATCTGCGTAAAATGAACCAATAATCCATGAAGACAGTGCAAAGTGTAAATTATCATCTTCTGCATCTCAGACATTGGCGAGAATGAACAATGTGGTAAGTAAAAAGTAATGTTCTGTCTCTAAAATGATGTCCCAAAATACTAGAAAACATCTAGTCCAGCCTAGAAGTAATAAATGCATGAAGTAGTTTTTCAGCGTCACTCTGAGACAGGATATTTCTTATTTCAGAGATATTACACAAAGATTGGAATAGGAAGAAATCAGTTCTAGATATTTGTTTAATATGTGTGTTGAAGGACATGTCCTGGTCAATAATGACTCCAAGGTTCCTCACAGTGTTACTGGAGGCCAAGGTAATGCCATCCAGAGTAAGAATCTGGTTAGATACCATATTTCTAAGATTTTCAGGGCCGAGTACAATAACCTCAGTTTGATCTGAATTTAGAAGCAGAAAATTAGAGGCCATCCAGGTCTTTATGTCTTTAAGACATTTCTGCAGTTTAACTAATTGGTGTGTGTTATCTGGCTTCATGGATAAATAAAGTTGGGTGTCCTCTGCATAGCAGTGAAAATGTATGCTATGCCTTCTGATGATACTGCATTTAAATTGTAAACAGAATTGGTCCTAGCACATCCATAATTAACCTTAGATAAATATGATACAAACCACTGCAGAAATCAATACCTACAGGATGCTCTAATTGCTTTAATAAAATATTACGGTCAAAAGTTTTGAACGTTGCACTGAGGCCATGAGAAGATGATGTGTAACCTTCACTAAAGCTGTTTCTGTGCTGTGATGAGCTCTAAAATCTGACTGAAACTGTTCAAATAAGCCATTCCTCTGAAAATTATCTGTTAGCTTTTTAAGTGTCAAAGACTCGGTGCTGTTTCCTGCAGTATATTGCAAGTAAACCTGACAAGTTTGGGATCAAGTTTTGGGTGGCTTGCGACCTAAAATCCAAGTACATTTGCAATGTCTTCCCATATCTTGGCAAGGACCCCAATCGTCCCACTGGGGAGAGACTTTCTGAAAATGTCGTAATGAGGCTGATGGAACCATTCCTAGACAAGGGCAGAAATGTTACCACGGACAATTTTTTCACATCGCTTTCACTGGCACAAAAACTTCTTAGACGGAAAACCACCATCCTCGGCACAGTCAACAGGATTCGCAGGGAAATTCCTCAATCCACTAGACAGACAGATCGCAATGAATTCACCACTCAGGTATGTTGCAGGTCTTTTGTGGTTCTATGTTTATGTGTTTCATTGTGTGTAAAAGGGCTATGGAAATAACAATTTATCTTATTTCTTAGGTGTTTTCAACCTCTGCTGCCACGCTGACGGCGTATGCGGCCAAACGGAAGAAGACAGTCTATATTCTTAGCAGCATGCACAGCGTGGTTCAGACTGATAACACCACCAAAAGGAAGCCAAACACTGTCACCCTTTACAACAAAACAAAGTGTGGCGTGGATGTGATGGACCAGATGGTTCGGGAGTACACTGTCCGCAAAGGAACACGGCGCTGGCCAGTCGCCGTGTTTTATAACATGATTGACATGGCAGCACTGAATGCACATGTGCTGTATCAAGCATGCACCGGGACGAAGGAAAGACGGGTGGACTTCCTGGTGGCGCTTGCAACAGAGTTGGCTCGCTCTCATGTAGCTGGGAAGAAGGCAAGAAAAGAACAGTTGCTTCGGGCACAACCCTCCACACCTAGCCCTGGGAAAAGAGCCACGTGTCAGGTCAAACACAAATGCAAGAGAAATCAGGCCACTGAGCGATGTGTTCGCTGCTACAGATACACATGTGGTAAATGCAGACTACAGATACCATGGCAGTGCCAGGATTGTGAGTGATTGCTGAAAATGTTGAATTGTTTGTACTCACTCACTTTTTATTATTATTTGTAAATATGTGTACAAATGGTTGGTTTTTTGTACTGTTTTTATCAATAAATCTCAGCAACAAAGGACATACACCCATGTGTGTTGATTTCTCCCTAAGATGGCAAACTGAAACACTCCAAGTTGGTGACTTTTGGAGATTTATTTCCCTGGATGATTGAGAATGCATCAAGATGAAACACAAAAGGAAGTTCACAGCTTTTAGCAGCTCCCCCACCCCCTCAATCACACACCCCCACTCCCCTCCCTCCAGAATTCCCAGGTAACAACCTAATATACATATGAATGACTAGCCAATTTAGCTTCCACTTGTGAAGCTAAAGCTTACTAAATAAGCCATTCCTCTGAAAATTATCTGTTAGCTTTTTAAAAATTATTTTTTCAAGAATTTTTGAGATAAAAGGAAGGTTGGTGATTCGCCTCTAACTAGGTAGGACAGCAGGGTCAAGAGATGGCTTTTTAAATCAGTGTTTGGGTTTTTTTGTGTGTCTATGTACAGAACAGAAGTCTGAACAGACCAACGACCTGCCAGAGAAATCCTCCTCCAAGCGCTCTGCCTCTCCATCCGTGGAGCTGCAGCTCAACGCTGGCCGGCTGCAGCTTGACGGTCTTCCTCCGGGGGACGGAGCTGCAGGCCCTGGTCTACGAGTGGCCCAGGTACGACTATTGGACCGCAGAACCAGCAGCAGGCCAAGCAGCCGACCTGGGACTCCAAATTCCAACACTTCATCCACCCCAACCCCCTCAGAGGAGCAGAACGATGGAGAGGAGGAGGCAGCAGAGCCTGAGGATGAAGTTCAGGGTGCAGAGCTCGAGAGTTGTACAGTTTCTGCTCCGACCCTGCGACTCCTCAAGAGACTCTTTCAGCTCCTAATAGCGGCTGCTATGGAGAGAAACCCCACTCAGTTTCAGCTGGATTCAGGATGTCATCGCTCTCCAGTGCAGTATCATGCGACACCTATCCATCAAACAGAAGGCCTCATCAACAGAGTGGCACTTTGAGAAGCAAATACACAATCAAGTGGAACATCAGGGGACATGAAAAAGGCTGAGCTACAAAACAGACTGAAGGCTGGGAGAACGGCATCAGCTTCTGCCTCTGGACTGGTGACCCACATAGGAACAGAAATGATTAAGAAGGAACCCGAGAGCACTGTAAATGCATGTGCCCAACAGAACTGCCCCACTGCCCCCACGATATGGCCCCACAGTGGCCAACAGAACCACAGGAGCCAGACAGAGCCCCAGGAGGAGTGTGTGAGCACCGATGAAAAGCCCTCCTTCTCAATCACCAGCAGTTCCTTCACAGATGCACCATCTAGAGGCAGCCAGGAGCACGACACAGTAAAGTTTGGATCAGCACTACTCCAGGTACACATCAGAAATGTCAAAGCTGCAGTCTTAATGTATCACTTTATACAGCTAATAATAATAATAAATAATAATGATAATAATAATAATTTATTCTAATAATACTTTAAAGTGTAAGAGATAATGTACAGTAGCTATAGTGATTACGAGGGCCCCACCCTGGAGCCAGGCCTGGGGAGGAGCTCAAGGGAGTCTAACCAGAGACTGTGTTTTAGCCCATGCAGTCTGGCTGTGTACAGGCTAAAGAGATGACATAGGCCCACCCCCCATGTGCTCACCACTTGGAGGAGGTGTTGTGGGGGTTTTGTGCAGTGTGTGTCGGTTGGCAGCCTTTATGTACATGGGATGATCATTTTGTTTTGGTATTGAGAATTGCATAATTCTATTGTATTAGTACTGACTAGTAAATTTCTGGGATGGTGGCAGATGACCGAAGTGTGAATCCATTGTCACTGCTATGGTACAATAGTATTACAGTGCAATATTAGTGACACAGCACGAGTTAAATCTAAGCACAAAAACAGCCTTTAGTGTTTTCTCTGGAAATTTAAGTACAAGTAAAAACATAACACTGTAGTTTAACAGTAATTAAAGTAAACTAAACTTGTAATTCTAAAGTCATCATACAGGCTTGTTCTTTCTGCCTGTAGTACTAGCCAGGGCTGCAACTATTCTTTGAGTAATTTGATTACAAGAAATACTCCTGCTGCTTCATTTAATGCATGACTCTTTAGAGCTTGTCACGTAGAGCTTGTTAACTTAACACTGATGTCAGATCAGTTTCTTTCACCAGCAGATGCAAAATTATCAGAGTGGATGGTGTTTGGTCAGTGAATTATTTATTTAGTTTACTAAGAGTAAGACAAAAAACAGCATTTTTATTTGGTACGGACTGCTCAGGTGGGAAGCTGACTTGGTATCTGACATCTCTTTACGTTTACTTGCCACAGACTGGACAGAGCAGTGTCAGGTGACAACATACATGTTAGTATGTCTCAAAGTGGACAGTAAATCATGGGCGGACTATTGACAGATTTTACAAACCAAAATAACTGACATGGGCAAGACCGTATCGATCAGAGGTTCTGAGTTTTGATTCATTTTCGATGTGATAGGAGAGAGGTCCAGATAAACGACTGGCATTAACTGGGAAAAAAGTGGACATTGGTGTGGTCAGAAATTACTTCTGATATCAGTGCTTCTGTCAGTTTGCTGTAACTCTTCATGCAGTAGACACACCAGTAAGATGTGCTGTTGATTTTTATTGGGATCCTTGACTCCCAAAAACCCAAACACATGATAGTTAAAGGAGATGAAATAATGTTGCAACAAGTTCTCGTGACTCTTTGAAGTGTGTTAAATGAAGTCTTTTTGTAGAATTTTTGCAAGTGTATCACTTTGTGCATCAACCAGTTGGAGTGACTTTTTAGACACTCAAACACTTACACAGCTGGGCCGTCATATTCAATGTCAGTTTGTCTCTTTTTTCCTCTCCTGTCCCTCAGACATAAAGGCTGCTCCTGCACTGACGGACTCACTGCTGCCCAACACACTGCCCTCCATCACCAACCTGTCCAGCTGCATGAAGGATGGAAAAGAGGAGGATGGGGGTGAGTTTGTCACTCTGTGGCCACATGTGGCAGTTTAAGAGCCTTCGTATTGCTGTGTTCTGCTATGAAGCACACGAAGATGTAATTAGCTTTTAGCGGTTGTGTGTGTTTGTGTGTGTGCATGGATCGAGCTGGACAAACTGGATGCAGAGATGATCAAGCTCTTGGCCCATCAGAGGATCCAGCAGCTCTTTGCTCCCAAAGTGCCCAGCACCCACCCTCCCCCCACCACCAGCACTACCCCAAAAACCTCAGCACCCCACCCAAACAGTAAGACACCTTTGCACTACAGTTTAGTCTGTTTACTTGTCAAGAAGTCCGTTTTTCTGCTGTTTGATTGCTGTTTTGTTCTAATTATTAAAACCTACACTCTCCTCCTCCCAGGTCAGAAAAAGGTGCAAGCCAGAGCGGTCTTTTACCCTCTGACAGGAAGAGGAGCAGCTGTCAGCATGTGCTATAGGACGTTACACATAGGATCAGGTAGGACATTCAGTCGCTGTGACTTTGACCCTGCTGCATTCTGTGCCCTGGCTCTGAGCCACTCTTAGGTTTCACCTGTGATGGGGAAAGGTTCACGTAGGAGAACAGCATTAAAGCTGGTCTCACGTAGTTTTTTGAAATTATACCAGTTCACCAAACTCAAGTTAATCATGTTTGATTTAGGTTATATTCTTGCCTTGTGACTAAAGTTTAGTAAGACCGAAGTAGAACATAGGTAGGGCCCCATCATACCTGCTGTGTGGTGCCTGGCAAATGTCACCGTACAGCAAAGTTGATGTTACATGTTGTAAGCTGTCATCTCTGCTGGTCATGCACTTCTCCATTTTTATAATCTGGTGTGTTGTTGCATTGCTGCTGCAGCTGGGTTAAAGTCTGTTTTTAATGGCATCCTAACATCATATCAGTACAGAAGTTTAGAGGTTCACAGGTTTCACAGAGGGAGATGTTGAAACTTTGAAACTTGGCAAAAACTTTAAAATTCCTCGGCTTCCAACTTTGACTTCTTCTCCTTCTCTACCAGCGCTGATTTGGAGGACGGGCAACACCTATTGTTCAGAAGAATACTGCAGCACGTACATGCACCGTAACAGCTAGCATGAATGGATATAGCTGTGTGATGGTATTACTGGTGACACGCAAAGCTGCCAACACAGCAGGTATACCACGGCCCCTGGTTTGGTGTCTTGGCTCTGAGCTAATCACTCCTACAGATATAAAACTGGGAAGTGATGCAGAAGCAGTGTGTGGAAAAACTAACAACACCCCATCATTCATCAGCTTGCAGAACCACCAGACAGATTTGCTGACGTGCTTGGAGTCATTGCACTGCCTGATCCTTGGTGACTGTTTTTGGACTTTAACTCCTGGGAATATTTTGCAGCTGTCTTGCATGTTTTCCACTTGAATAGTGAATAATCTTTCTCATGGTAGAATTATGAGCGTGTTTGGGACTGGCTTCATGCAACTTCAGATACTGACATGCAGCACTCATTTATTCTTTAAGACATCTTTCCTCTTTGGCATTATGTCGACACACACCAGAATGCTTCTGAGTTTATAGAGGTGGTCACTCGTGCTGATAATCAGTTAATCATTTGTGTTTGATTAGCAGTATGTACCTGCTACTTGCCATCTTTATTTCTATGGAAGCAACAAGGGTTTGCTTAGTGTTTCATCCACTAATTCTGCATTTTGGCTTAGTTTTGTCAAATACATGACAGTGTAATGTCATATTTTATAGTTCATCTGAGGTTATATATCAAGACTTAATTTCAAGACCTGCTAAAAACAAGATGATTTTTATTTTGTCCTAATATGTAAACCTTGACAGAAGGTATCCTTTTAACCATGACTGTACTTCTGTACGACAGGCAGCAGTACACGACAGAGTATAATATAATAATATACTGAGCCTGTACTAGCTCCCAGTCTCTGCATCATTAGTCAGGTTGAGTGATAGTTGTCTGTGAAAGTAAGTTCTTAGACCTGTGAGGGTCACAACAGGACCATGTGGAATAAAAATTACTGAACAAAAACACAATATGTCACATTGGAGTGCAGGTCATTAAAATACATTTTGACACGTCAATATTGCAGAAGAAAATCCATGTTGCAAATCTGTATTCTTTGTGTTGTGGGAAAGGGTGTTTAAGTCTTTAACTGTTTCTTTAAGGCTCTGACATGGATGTGTGCCTTACAAACTACGGTCACTGCAACTACGTATCGGGGAAACATGCCTGTATTTTCTATGATGAGGTGAGGCCTTTAAACTACATCACTCTGCAGAGCACTCCTGTGGTTGTTAGTGACCAAGATGTAAATTGTGTGTGTGTGTGTGTTTGTCGTCCTTCAGAACATTATGAGCATTATGAGCTTCTGAACTATAGCGAGCATGGCACCACAGTGGATAATGTCCTGTACTCGCGCGATTTCTCTGAGAAGACCTCACCATGTCCACCCGGTGGCCTGGTAGCCAAAGTCCAAGGAATCATTCGTAAGTACATCTCCTTCATCTGTTTGGATTGGCTTGAAGGAACCCAGGTCTGTGTGCCCAGTTTGACTTGGACTGCTGATGAGGTCGTCACTCATAGATTTTGTATGAACCTTTTATGAATATCCATC
>NW_024582727.1:32104-52432 GCF_018398535.1 Haplochromis burtoni
TAGACACACACTCTTCCACACAGCCTAAGCAAGCTGTGGAATTATTCCACAGAATTATATTCTGTGATTATATAATTCCAGCTGTGGATTTATATTTCAAAGCTAACCTCTGAGCACCAACAGGATCTGAGGAGCTGGACATGGGGCCAATGGATACAGCTGCCACCATGAATTTGAACCAGAGAGCCGGGTGCAGCTATATACCACGATAATACTGAAGCAGCTGTTTGCTATGCCCCTAGTAATACAAATACATTCTAGGTCTGACAATTTATTTAGACTGCAAACTATGTATACTACACATGGTAATACCAGTGCCTCGACACTAACAAAAACTGGCTTGACGAAATGAAGCATCCCTATAAACTAATGACACAGGGTCTTTATGCATTTAGCCACTTAGTAAACCACATTCAGTTATCCTTCTTTTGTCTTTGGAAGCATTCCCAAGCAACTACCGGGGCTAATAAGACCACTCGAAAACCGTTATAATCACACAGGGCAAAAGCTTGTGTGGCGGTAGAGACAAAGCTACATACAGTAAACAAATCCTGAGAAGCTTGACTCCTAGTTTATACGAACTACGGACGCAGTACACAGCAGCAGCGGCTCCTACGGTGACAATGTAACAGGTAGGCACACTACATTGTACCAGTTTTCCGATACATACGCTAAATAGCGCTACATTACTTCTCGTTACTGAGAATATACTCGACTGCCATCCTCTCATAGTGTTAGAAGAATAGAGTTAAAACCCAACAGCTGGAGATACATTTGTCATGTTTCAATAAAGCATTGTGTTTTATAGCTAGCAGCTATAGTTACGAACCGAGGAGCTGAACGCTGACAGTCTCCTTGTGTGTACACTTCGTGGTGCTCTGAAGCTCTCTGCAAAAAACAGTCAAAACACAAACAGACTAGATTTGCGGAACTGTGTTGTGTCATTGAAAACCAATCAGATCACGGATACGTTCTCGTCAAACCAATCAAACAACAGCAAAGGCGGACACAACGATTACGTCGCATTACAAATAAAGCTTTTACAACTTAATAGTCATTGTTAACCTCCAAGTGTCTTTAATTTACATCATAATAAGAGACTTGAAGTGTCTGTAGTTAAGCAATCAAAATACTTAGGGCTAGTGATAGTCTAGTGAAAAGTAATGCTTCGTGAAACACTAAATAATTTGAAGCAGTTGTGCACGAGTTGTATTGAGGTTTCAGAAACAAGCAATTCTAAACAAAGCTGCACATTAGACCAGACTATCAGTGATTATGATCCACACGCTTAGAGAAATCCCCGTTTGTTTATTGTGATAACAACATAGGTTTTGGGTTTATTGTTTACTTGTTATGCTTGGAGTGTTATTATTTTGTAATTTATACTTGTAAATAACTTTTTTCATATCTATGACAAATGATAATATGTATATTTGTAATCTATGGACAGCAACTGTCTAGATTAATGCCCGACAATGATCTACAATGATGGGCATTTTAGCAAATTTATTATTGTTTGATCATTATGTCAATATACTGTGTTATTTGTTAAAATATTATATTATATTATATTATTATTATTATTATTATTATTATTATAATTATTATTATTAACAGGAAGAATAATAACATTAGGAAGAACATTTATTATATTTTTTAAAGAATCCTTCCCTCTCACAATTAGCAACTAACAGTACATCACTGTACAGTGGCTTGCAAAAGTATTCGGCCCCCTTGAACTTTTCCACATTTTGTCACATTACAGCCACAAACATGAATCAATTTTATTGGAATTCCACGTGAAAGACCAACACAAAGTGGTGCACACGTGAGAAGTGGAACGAAAATCATACATGATTCCAAACATTTTTTACAAATAAATAACTGCAAAGTGGGGTGTGCGTAATTATTCAGCCCCCTGAGTCAATACTTTGTAGAACCACCTTTTGCTGCAATTCCAGCTGCCAGTCTTTTAGGGTCTGTCTCTACCAGCTTTGCACATCTACAGACTGAAATCTTTGCCCATTCTTCTTTGCAAAACAGCTCCAGCTCAGTCAGATTAGATGGACAGCGTTTGTGAACAGCAGTTTTCAGATCTTGCCACAGATTCTCGATTGGATTTAGACACCAGACAGGTCAGGGATAAAGTTATTGAGAAATTTAAAGCAGGCTTAGGCTACAAAAAGATTTCAGCTCAGTGGCAAGTTTTTAGTAAGCCCAAAGGACGAGGTCTGGTCGCAGAGTAGTTGTTACGATCTCTGTGGAAAAGATTAGCGTCTGATCCAAGTCCACTCGCATCTGCCAATCCCTGGCGACCTTCAGCGGGCCCAGGTCTAGGGCGGAAGGGCTAGTCCTCGGCTTGTCCCCCTCCGGGACAAATGCTGATGAAAACTGACACTTCTCTTGGTTCGCAAAGGGTTGAGCATCAATGGATTTTCTCTTGCACTCAGCTTTCTTGGCTAGACACCTGAGGACCTGATTGTGTCTCTATGTGTATCTGCCCTGAGTAAGGCTAGCCCTACAACCAACCAAGATGTGCTGGAGTGTTGCTGGGACTGTACACAGGGCTGTACACAGTGTGCGTGGACTTCCCCTGTGCAGAAGGCGACTACAAATGTTGTGCATACTAAATAAACAGAAAAAAAGATCCCTGTTGTCTTTGCTTAATGACTGGTTTCAGTCTTGACAATCCACATTGCACCTTTCAACATGTTTGTGGGTAGGTTTGAATGCTCCAGGTGTAAGTGGAGCCCCTCAGCCTCTACTGCAGATGTGTCACAGTCAATCTAGTAGTGGGTTATGGCACTTGGCCACAGGTGGCAGTAGTGGACTGAACTCCATTTGAGACTGCTCCAGCTGCTATGTGATAGTCAGTAGATCTTCTACAAATTGAAGATCATGTGCAAGTTTTGAAAATTAAATTAACTTTAAAACAAACAAACAAACAAAATTCTAACTCATCTCAACAATAAAAAAACAAAAACAAACCCACTGAAACACTTGAGTCACCCACTTTCTTAAATCCACTCACTCTCTCGACTCAATCACACTGGCTCTGTTTATTACTAATCACTGTGTAACTGCTGCAGATGCTGCTGCAAGTGTTTGTTAAATTAACCACACTTAAACAGACTGTGTATAAGGTGGTGTGGGAAGCCAGACCGGGTGCCCCCCTCCCGGCTCTTCTCTCTCCTATCTTGTCCCCTTTTGTCTTACTTCTCTCTATCACCTTTTCTATCCCTTTGAAGAAGTTAGGCTCTGTAAATGCTAAAGAGGTAAGTATTATTTTTTCTCAGTTGCAGTGAACATATAGAAAGATAAACTGTAGGAAACTAAACAGAAGAAAGAAGAAGAGAAAATTTTTAACATAAACCAGTGACACACTCCAGGGCCTGATCAACCCTGGCAGGGCCTCCTTGGATGAGGGTGTCTAGTGATAACGGCCGAAACACCTGATGAATCCAAGGTCCACTACATGATGTGTCCCAAATTTAAAATGATAATCTAGATCAGATCTCTAATCCCTAAACCTAACCAAGGAAGGAAAATGGCAGATTAGCCTGGGTAAAAGACCGAAAGTTGAGGCACACAACGATGCGTGCTGCTGGCAAAGTTTCTGGGCTGCCTTTCCTCATAACAGCCATCCCTCAAGAGTCTCTCCATCTAAAGCAATGCATTATCAGGGACTGTAACATCTAGTCCTTTTTACTGAATCAACTCTCTCCAGCCATGTTGATGAATTACCATTATGAGGCATTATGAATTATAAAATGATAATTTCCAGAGAAAAGCTAACAGGATGTGACGTTACAACACTAGTGAAATATTCATGTGTCATATATTTGTTCAAGACCTATTTCTTTGTTATGGAAAAAAGTTATTAAGATCATGATGAACAACGGGAGAGCTGATTTCTATAACTTTATGTAAATAACTTGGCATTTCCCACTGATGCAGGCCAAAAATAAACACATAATATCATTTCATTAGGTTCAAAGGTTTATTTGCAAGATGCACAAACAGACAACATTCAAAGTTACAAATATATTGTGCATGAAACAGGAATTCAAACGTGGTGCAGATCTGTGTGTCACAAGTTAACCTGGCTGTAGACTATGGCACTTGGCCACAGGTGGCGCTAGTTGACTCGACTCCATTTGAGTGCACACAAAGAAAACTGCACGCTTTAGTTGTGAACAGCATGTGACTTGTCCAGTGAGAGGATGCCAAAGTGTGTTCTCTGTAAAATCTACATTTGCCTCCCATATGTGTAGAAAACACAAACGTTTAGAAAACGTGATTTGTGGTTCAAACAAAGATACTCAGAGAGTCCAACCACAAGTGCCACCATACAGTAAGGTGCCAGTGTATCAGATACAGAAGACCCTGGTATGGATGGGTCTAATTTCAGTATGTTTTACATTAAAGCACAGGGACAGCATCTTCTGCCAACATCTACCATTCAAACCGTTGTTGAAGAAATACGAAATATACATGACTTGGGACAGATGTATACATTGAATAGACTAAGCTGATGAACAGAATCAACTTTTTGGGATTTACTTACCTGGCTCATTGAGCATGCAAGAAGGTGATACTCTTGGCTTGTTTAGTTTCATGTTCTGTTGCTTCCACACTAATACACTGACTAACACAACCATATAGGTTCAGCCAGTAAGACATTCAAACCCTTGTTATTAAAGGTTTTCATTAGTTTTTCTTGTTGTTGATGATTTTTTTTAATTCTCAGGTTCCTCCTGCTTTGCTGCTGAGACATTCATGTTGAGCATTGACAAGAAGATTGTCAACAACCGTATCACAACCTCTGCCATCTGCCTAATGTTTAGCACTTAGGCTACGTCCACACGTACCCGGGTATTTTTGAAAACGCAGATTTTTCTATTCGTTTGCGCCTTTCGTCCACACGTAAACGGCGTATTTGGTAACTGAAAACGGAGATTTTTAAAAACTCCTGCCAGGGTGGATATTTTCAAAAACTCAGTTTTTGTGTTTACCTGTGGACGAAGTAAACTAAGAAAACGCAAGCTGTGTCCCAAAACATCGGCTGCATCCTTCGGAGGACCTTCGCGGTCTATGTGGGCAACATGTATATATTGGGGAAAAAAAGGTACATGCATATTTAGCATCTACAGGCAGGGGACAAGGTAGTTCTGGAAACCTTTGGTGGCATCTTTGAGTGTTACAGGAAATGCTGATACGGTATCAGATAAGCATCTGCTATCATCTGATAATAGATGAAAGCAGAGTGGCTGGGAAGGAACATCTTGATGCGAATATTGACACTGAATTATCACCAGATTCTGTTGCCATGGTAGCACAGCAGAGCCCAAGTGATGATACAAAAATGAGAACATTTTCAAATGAATGAATTACATAAAGGTTTGACAAATAGAATCCAAAGGCAAACTGATGAATGCCTGCATTTGTTTTTGATTCATGTATAAAGTATAACCAAAAATCATTTACAGCCTTTGAAGTCCTAGGATTAGAAATGCAAGTTTTGGGAGTATTGGCAGCCTCGCTTCTGTCAGTCTGCCCCAGGGCAGCTGTAGCTACAACCGTAGCTGCCTCCACCAGTGTGTGAATGTGAGAGTGAATGAATAATGGCATTGTAAAGCGCTTTGGGTGCCTTGAAAAGCGCTATATAAATCCAATCCATTATTTCATTTTTCATTTCTATATGCAAATATAATGTAATGCATGTATTCACGGAGGGTCTTGTCTGTGAGCATTGTGTTGTTTGTGTTGCGTTGTGATGTGTCATATCGTGTCGTGTTGTGTTATATGTAGTGCCGACGTAGGACAGTTTTCCAATCTCATTGTACTATTGTACTATGTATGACTGTGCAAGAGTTATCTTATTAAGATCAGAGAACCTGCAGTGAGAATTTTATTCTCAATGAATTATGTTTTGTACATAAACCGTTTTATATGTATGAAAATTCAACTGATCAACAAGTACTTTTACAGGGCCGGAACAGGCAGTCCAGCTACTTCTGCATAATGAGCTACGTTCTTTTCGAATGACTCCTATCTCCCTCCCGAACACCAGGGGCGCTGCAGTTTGCAGGCTTCTTTAACTCCCCTTCGGTACACGTCATGTAAAAACAGGCTTTAAGCTTCTGAGCATGCGCTTGACTAGCTCCTTTACTTTCTGCTGCCATTTGAAGAGAACTAGAGGAAGGTAAAAAATCTCTTCCTGTTTTTCTTTTAAAGCTTCAGAGTTATAATTTACTAATGTTTTATTTTAGGACATATTGTTATTATACAGCGAACCTATGAAACGCCTGTTAGACATAAAGCGTTGTTACTTACTATAATTTTCTTACTAACGCAAATGAAGATGTGACTCCTTTGGTCCACGTAAGCACCGGTTAGTGTTGAGCACTCTGACTTGAAGCCGGACACTTCATTAGTAACATATAGTAACAGCCTTTTAAAATTACCTCCCAGTCGCGATTTTTCTTTCGTCTTTTGAAAGTCAAACCTAAGATAAATAGGAAGTAGTCTCCGTTTAAAGACTGACTGCAGTTTGTTTTCCCCTTTCTTTTTTGTTGTTTATGCTAAATTTAGTTGTTAACCTGGACACTACCGCATATTGTTTTATTTCAAAAGCAGCCTGGACTCCTGGCTATAGTTTCACCATACTTTGTAGTCCATCGTCTTCTCCTCCTAACTCCAGTTAATTTCCCTTTTTTGTTTTGTTGTTTGTTTGTTTTGACCAGATGACCAGGATGCTGCACGTGTTTGTAATCCTTTCTCTGCTGGCTCTGGGCTCAGGAGAAGAGGGCGCCCGTTTGTTGGCCTCCAAATCCCTCCTGAACCGCTATGCTGTGGAGGGCCGCGACCTGACCCTCCAGTACAGCATCTACAACGTGGGCTCCAGGTCAGATATCTGGACAGCTGCTGTAAATCAGATAACTGTACAAAGGAATACACACAGAAAACCAAACGACACAGAATTATTTTATTCAGTTGTTTGTTAGCAAACTGCTGTTTAATAATCACTTTATCAGTACGTTTGAACGTTATCAAGACGTTTTCAGAATTGTTGAAATGTGAACTGCATGAGAGCTTGTCAAGACCTGATAAAATGTTTAGTGCATACTGTGTGACTAAATGTCATCCTCTGGTTTGTCTCCACAGTGCAGCTCTAGAGGTGGAGCTATCCGATGATTCTTTTCCTCCTGAAGATTTTGGAATTGTTTCCGGAATGCTGAATGTGAAATGGGACAGGATTGCACCGTATCCTTGCAGTAACATGACTTCTCACTGGCACTATCAAACTTGAGCTATTTTTGACGCATTAATTGTGGCTTAATGGGAGTTTGATCTTAAATTCTTAATCAAACGTAAGTTACTGGGTGTCTGTATGGCAGCCTATGTTTTGCACCACAGTTATTTCATCTTACACAGTAGGACCAAATACTGAAATGATAGCTTTTCAGGCCGCTGAACCTAAAGAAGTATTCACTCTTCATGGTTCATAAGACGGAGGCCTTAATGAACCAGGAATGCAGGAATTTGATTTAAGTTGGTTTAAATAACCATAGATGGGCTCTTTCTCCAAGTCATCATTCTTAACTCTGAAACTTTTAGAGCCAGCAACGTCTCTCACACAGTGGTGTTGCGCCCCTTGAAGGCTGGATACTTTAATTTTACCTCTGCTACCGTCAGCTACCTGGTTCAGGAGGGAGGACAAGTTGTGGTAAAAGCAGTTAAAGTCCTTAGTGAGTCAAAGCATTTACAGTCCATAGTGATGTGTTAGAAGCTAAAGTGTCCCCTCCTTCCCTTCCTGCAGGTTGGCTACACCAGTGCTCCTGGACAGGGAGGAATCTTGGCTCAGCGAGAGTTTGACCGGCGCTTCTCTCCACACTATGTAAGTGTTAAAAACAGATTGAGGCTCGCTCATTATGGCACCTGAGTCCACTGGCCTATGCTGATCAAAGTAAATTGAGGCTGGTGGAATTTTGTAAACCTCTAAGGATCTTTATTGGGTTGTAAATTGGAATTTACTGTATCTACACTGACAAATTTTTGCATATAGCACAAGAAGTACTTTTTAGTACGAGTAGTGCATGTTGATAAACTAAATTAAAGTCTCCACAACAACAGAGTTCCTTGATACCACTGTTCACATAGTGTCTCGATTCATGGCTTATAGACTGAAGTTTTTGCATTTGCCAGAACAGTCCTCTAACACTTCACTCACTGCTCCGTGTGTCTGTCTTTAGTTGGACTGGGCTGCATTTGGTGTGATGACGCTACCCTCCATCGGCATCCCTCTGCTTCTCTGGTACTCCAGCAAGAGGAAATACGATTCGCCCAAGAGCAAGAAGAACTGAAACATCTTTGCTCTTTTCAAGAATGGGGTTGGGGATGGGAAGGGAAATAAAAGGGTTTTGTAAAAAAAAACATTGCCCATACTTGGGGTGAAAACTAAAACTTGGTGACCAATGGACTTGATTGTGGTTTGATCGAACAGAATATTTAAGAGAACTTTGGAGCAAGAAGTAGAAGGTGAAAATCACGTGGCATCTCTTTATCTGCAAATAGTTCATGTGACGAAACAATTACATTATGCTGTTTTCCACCACAACTAGTGAGATGATCTGAGTAACAGGACCTGCCAGGTGTCTTTCATGACCCTTTTTGGGAGGAAACAGTGGGTTCTATTGTGGAGGGCTTGAGAGTAAGGCTGGTTGGCTACCGGTTTAATCATTCACAAGTTAGCTAAGTAAACATCTCTGTCAGATATTGCCTTCAGTAACATGAAATTCACCAAATAGACTAAGATGAAAAAGAGCAATTCAGCAGTCAGCCTAAAGGAGACGACACAAACATCATGGAATGATGTGCCCATGCTCCATTCCCTCCATTGCTGTAATTGCACTGCAACTCATGAGTCTGGTGAATCCTTCAGCACACATGTTCTAAACTCCTACAATGGGAACTGGCTAATGGGGGTTAGTACTGTAAACAGCTGCTTGTATTTGCAGTGTGTGTTTCTAATGAGCTGATATGACATTTGGAGCCCGTTGTTTAAGTTCAAAATAAATGAAAACAAGGTACATGTTTGTTTGTTTGTTTTAAAGCTGAGCCTGATTCATTTCTGGGGGTTTGCATTCCCTGTTTCCAGTTTATATCATTCCCATGAATAAAAACTTAAGGTTATTTTTCTTTCTGTTGCATTCTGTTTTGTTACATCAAGCAAATATATAACAGGAAAAAAAAAATGAAAGTACAATTTTAAATGTCAAAATTTAAGAGCAGATATTTCAATACTGGATAGATGTATTATAAAACGTTATTGCACATAGTTTAAAAAGATGTCAAATATCCAATCTTGTGGAAGTAATCCACTGCCTTTGCAGAAAATGGTGCAGAGTGTAGTCAGGATTATGAAACATTTTGCTGCACATGCTGAAGTCCAGGGCTCGGCTGGTCATCTGGCATACCGGGCATTTTCCTGGTGGGCCAAGACACTTTTGGGTCGATGGACCAGCCTAAAAAGGTGGAGCTGAAAAACTGAGAGAAAACAATAAAAGCAGATCCAGAAAAATGTGTCAGATTAACGACACGTTAGCTGTCAGGGCTGCTGCACTGTGAACAGTAGTACCAGCAACAGCCAGTAACAACTTGTAATCAGGCCTCACAGTCACAGGGGGCTGCTGCTGCACCATCTGTGGAAGAGAGGGAGATGAAAATACATGGAGGGACATAATTAGGAAGGGAAAGATTCAAGGCTTCAGTAAAATGAATGGCTGCTTTGACCATGAGCCACTGCTGATAGCCAGAGTGTACAGTTAGGTCCAGATATATTTGGACACAGACACCAAGTTTAGGTTGTTGTTTTTTTTACCTGTTTACTGAAACATATTCTAAGTATAATTATATAATGGACATTGACATAACGTGTAGACTCTCAGCTTAATTTGAGGGTATCTACATTCATATTAGATGAGGGGTTTAGGAGTTTCAGCTGTGCCACCCTCTTTTTAAATGGACCAAAAGTAATTGGACAGTTGTCTTACAGGCTATTTCATGGGCAGTTGTGGGCAATTCCTTCGTTATGTTATTATCAGTTAAGCAGATAAAAGGCTTGAGTTGATCTGAGGTGTGGTGCTTGCATTTGGAAGGCTTTGCTGACAGAATCTGTGATAGGCTGTGAACAGCAGTCAAAAGAACCTCTCCACGCGAAACAGAAAAAAATCAATCCAAAAAAATTGCTACAATAGTAGAAGTGGCAAAATCTAAAGTTTGGAAAGAAAAAAAAAGAAAGCACTGGTGAACTCGGCAATGCAAAAAGACCTGGACGTCCACAGAAGACAACAGCGGTGGATGATCACAGAATCATTTCCATGGTGAAGAGAAAACCCTTCACAACAGCCAACCAAGTGAACAACACTCTCCAGGAGGTAGGCATATCAATATCCAAGTCTACCATAAAGAGAAGACTGCATGAAAGGTAATACAGAGCTTACTTTCATGCAGGTTCACTGCAAGGTGCAAGCCACTCATAAGCCTCAGTCTTATGAGTGGTTTATGAGTATCACAGCACTGTAAGATTGCGAAAGATGTACCCTTAGGCCCCCTCCTCGATTCAGAGATGGTCTTTCCCTTTTCACGTAAATGGCGTCCTTGACTCCGCGCTCAAACCAGCGTTCCTCCCGGTCCAGTGTGTGTGCATCCTCATCCTTGAAAGAGTGTCCACTGGCCTGTAGGTGTAAATAGACTGTGGAGTCCTGGCCTGCCAAGGTAGCTCTCCTGTGCTGTGCCATCCGCTTTGCCAGTGGTTGCTTGGTTTCCCCGATGTATAAATCCTGGCACTTAACAGTGTACTATATTATTCTGTTTGTGTCGGGGGATCCGATCCTTGGGGTGGACCAGTTTTTGGTGCGGTGTGTTTTGGGGTTTAAAAGCCACAGAGACTCGGTATTTAGAAAAAATGCATCTCAACTGTTTGGACTGGGTAGGATAACAAAGCCCTCTTTTCCACTTTTCCATGTACAATTTGGCCACGATATGTGAAACTGGTGAACCCATGGCACACCCATATTTCTGCCTATAGTACTGACCCTTGTATTTGAAATAGGAGGAATTAAAACACAGTTCCAAAAGCAACTTGGAACTTGGTCGATGCTGAGAGTGGTCCTGTTGCTGAGGTTGGTGTCATCCTGTAATCTCTTACGAACTACCTCCAACACGTCCGTGACTGGGATGCGAGTGAAGAGAGATGTAACATCGTACAAGACCATTGTTTCATCTGCCTCCATAATGACATCTCTCACGTTCTCAACAAAATCCAAGGTGTTCTGTTTATGTTGTTCAGAGCTGCCTACCAGCGGGTTGAGGATCGAAGCCAGAAACTTAGAGATGTTATAGGTGACTGAGTTGATCATACAGACAATCAGTCTTAAATGTCCACCCTGTTTATGTATCTTCGGTAAACCACATAGACTTGATGTAGATTCGTCTGGTTATAGCCTGTGGTATGAGGTCCCATCAATAGCATTGTCTTGTTCTAACTGCTTCACACAGTCTATCACCCTCTTCCTGTAACCACTTCCTGGAGCACTTTAGGGGCTCATAAGTATTTTTGCCACTGAGCAGTGACAAAATGTTCTCATGATAGTCTTTCTGGTTTAGCAAAACCGTGCACCTACCCTTGTCTGCCGGAAGGATAATAATGTTGCTGTCATTGTGTGTGCCTTCCTCTCCTCCATGCTGATGTTGGATGCTGGGGGCTTCGCAGCTTACATGTCTGCAATATTGTTGTTTCGAATTGCTGTTTCTGTGGCTGAAAAGAGTTCCAATAGTGGGATTTGTCTCGGCGTCACAGCAAAATTCAACCCTTTAGCAAGGACGTTTGTTCTCTGTTTGGCTGAGCTGTCTGTCAGACAAATTCTCCACCCTCAAGTGTCTTCTTCAGTCTCAGCTGACTGCAGGTTTCCCTTCTTCAGCTGAGACTGAAGAAGTTACTTGGATGGACAATGGACAGATGGACAATGACCCAAAACATACAGCTAAAGCAACCCAGGCACGTAAATTTTACATGTGCACAGATGATGTTAAAGTGGCTCTTTTTCAAGCCTATTGTACCTCTTTCTATATGACTCATTTGGTGTAATTATAGTCAAGTCATAATGAAAAAACTGCAGGTAGACTTTCAGGGTGCATTTAGAATTTTGCTTAGACTTCCAAGATGGACATTTGCAAATCAAATGTTTGTTACAAGTAATGTTTCAACTTTTCATGCCTTACCGTGGAGCTATATGTACAAATGTATCTTATGTGCCGCTGGAATCAATACATTCAGAAGTGAGAGCTTTGACAGAGATAATACATGGTGACAGAAGGTATATGTCAGGTTTTTATAAACATTTGATTAAAAAAAAAAAAACCTATTCTTTTTTTTGGTTCCGGTCCAGCCCTGCTGAAGCCACAGGTAACCTGCTTATCCATTTGTATACTTTTGTGTTGGTCTTGTAACTAATCCTGACCTGGGATGGATCCGTCTTCTACCTTCTAAAGTCGATCACCAAAGCTTTGGTCTTATTCACATTCAGAAGTAGATGATTCCTCCCTGACTGCTCCACAAAACTGTGTTCTTTACACCTCCTGCTCATCATTTAATCACACTCTAAATCTTGTTCTGAGACATGGCATAGAAACTGAACATTTAATAGTATTTCTTGAAAATCCTCTTTTGTCTGATCATTTCCTAATGACTTTTAATTTACAATAATGTATTACATAGCAGTGGGGAACAGATTTCATCACAGTATCGGGCGATCGTGGCTCAAGAGTTGGGAGTTTGCCTTGTAATCGGAAGGTTGCCGGTTCGACCCCCGGCTTGGACAGTCTCGGTCGTTGTGTCCTTGGGCAAGACACTTCACCTGTTGCCTACTGGTGGTGGTCAGAGGGCCCGGTGGCGCCAGTGTCCGGCAGCCTCGCCTCTGTCAGTGCGCCCCAGGGTGGCTGTGGCTACAATGTAGCTGCCATCACCAGTGTGTGGATGTGTGTGTGAATGGGTGGATGACTGGATATGTAAAGCGCTTTGGGGTCCTTAGGGACTAGTAAAGCGCTATACAAATACAGGCCATTTACCAAGGCAGCACAGAAGATCATTTGCTGCCCTCCCCCCTCCCTGATGGACATTTATACCTCCCTGGCTTGCTCAGCAGAGCAGAGCTCAGCAGAGAGCATCATCAAGGACAGCTCCCACCCTGGTTTTGACCTGTTCAAACTGCTGTCCTCAGGAAAGTGCTACAGGTGCATCAGTACAAAGACTAACAGACTCAAGAACAGTTTCTTTCCAAAAGCCATAACCACCCTGAACTCACACGCACTGACCCCCAACCCTCTATACACAGACTATGCAAATTACCATCACTACTGTGCAATATTTAATACGTGCAATAACCCACACTGTAAATATATAATCCTTATTTATTTTTGATATTTGTATATAGCACAGCAGAACAGTGCATGTTACCATCTGTTCACATCTGCATCATGGAGTAATTGATTCATTGTACTGTACTAGTTTCCTGATGCACAAAACCTTGAACTCCTCCAGAATGGATTTCAAGACGAGCCTTAATTTGCCGCTATTTCCATAGACAACTATGCTGGTCAAACTCTTCTTCTGAGACTGACCCTCAGTGGTGGATATGAGGCACTCATAAATCAGCAGGGGCCAAAGAATTCTTGGCAGGATGCCATGTTAGTATAACCATTCTAACATTTCTCAAAATACCTTTTTTGCCAGTTTCTTCAGCCGACCCTCAAGCTCCTCACAAGGAACAGCTGCTCCATCTTTAAGTGTGCTCTAGAACATTTTCACCAAGCTCTTAACGGGTTTTCCAAAGATGGTTGGGATGGTAGACTGGAATCTATTGCTCAATTGACATTCCATAAGCTCCAACACCATTGTAATGTTTGCTGATGACACAGTGGTGTTGGGCGCCATCTCCAACAACGGTGAGGCAGCCTACTTGGATGAGGTGAAGAATCTGGCATCGTGGTGCCAGGACAACCACCTCCAGCTGAACATCTGCAAGACCAATGAGCTGGTGGTGGACTTCAGGAGTAAGCATAGAGTCTACAAGCCCCTTATCATCAACGGAGCTCCAGTGGAGAGGGTGTGGTCCTTCAAGTATCTCAGTGTCCACATCTCCTCAGACCTGACATGGTCTGCTCACATTCAGGTCCAGTCCAAATAGGCTAGGCAGCGCCTGTACCATCTCCGACAACTGAGGAAGTCCTGGGTCTCTCCAGTGATCCCCAGGACTTTCTATACAGGTGCTGTGGAGAGCATCCTTACACATAACATCGCATCCTGGCATGGGAACAGCTGTGTTAAGGATCAGAAAGCTCTTCAGAGAGTGATCTGTGTGGCTGAACGCTGCTGCAGGACTGTTCTTCCCTCCCTACAGGACATCTACACCAGGAGATGCTGGTCTAGAGCAGCTATTGAAGGACCCATCCTATCCCAGCAACAATCTGTCCCAACTTCTGCAATCAGGCAGAAGGTTCTGCACCACCTGGGCAAAAACAGAGAAGCTCAGGAGGAGCTTCTACCCTCAGGCCCTCCGAGTCCTAAATCAGAACATGCGCACCCCCCCAAAAACATCCATAAGTGACGGAGACAGGACTTATTCTTTCCACATTCCAGAACGTTCACGGTCATCTCATATCATGGCTGATTCTTCTTGGCCTCACTACTGTGTATATTATCTCGTACAGTAGCGGTTTTTGATACGGGCGACATGGGCGGTTGCCCAGGGCAGCATCGTGGTGGGGGATGGCATCAGGGGCATCGTCAAAAAAAAAACAAAAAAACAATTTGTTCGTACTCATGCTGCCCCGACGTCATGCCAGCGCAGATTGGGAATGGCATAGGCACCGATCGGTTTTCTGTCGCCCATTTGCTGGGAGTAAGGGCGCCCTCCGTTTGTGAGGTGCACCTGCTGCATGCGGCACAGGGAGGAGAGGGCGGGGCGGCGGGGGAGTCTCAGGCTGGCTGGAGCAGCATCTAATAACCAACCCGCAAAATAAAAAAAAAATAAAACCAAACCAACAAACAGGAAAACACCAGACATCATGATACAGACTTATAATTTGCATCGATGTTTTTTCGAAATTCTATATGCGAAAAGTGAGCGCGAGAGCCCTCGGTGCGCCTGCTCGCTGCTGAAGTCAAAGTAAACTTTATTGTCATCTCCGCTACAGTCCAGTATATAGAGAGACGAGACGACGAGGCTCCAGTTACAGCAGTGCAAGTAAACAAACAATAAATATAATAAGAGTAAGAAAATAAATATACACTTTAGTACTCGGGATAAAGGGATCAATAACAATTTAAAATTTATAATTCAGTTTGATGATTTAAAGTCTCACACACAACCCGTCGAAAGGGGAGGGGCCGGCTGCTTCCAGATAGAGCGCATTTCAATCATAATGATGTAAATCCAAGCCCATTATGTATTCATGATTTGAATCCTGGGTTGTGCGATATCCCAGAAATAAACCCTAGACAAAGTGAATCTGTGAACTAAGGTGTAGGTCTGTAATGTTATGTTGTGGTGATCCTCGGGTTGGGGGATGGGTGTTCCTACTGGAGTGCAAAATTAAAACCTATGGAAGATGGACAAGAAAAGTTCAAAGCCATCAGGTGCTCAGTTTAGAAAAAAGAAGTAGAGGCGGAGAAATGAGCAAAAGATGCAGGTAAGCAGATGTGTGATTGGATAATGGCAGGTCATCCTGAAGCAATCAGAATCAGAATACTTTATTAATCCCCAAGGAATTTATGTGGGTTACAGTTGCTCCAAGAAGAAATGGTAAAAAATTGTAATAGTAACAGACTACTCCAAACAATACATTATGTTACAGATTTTACACATTTAAGAAATAGCATTAATATATACAGATCACTCAATTATAAATATCAAGGATTAACAGAGGTGATTACAAGAAAATTGACGAGAATATTCCAGAGTAGAAAAGAGCGTGTGTAAAAAGGATGTAATTGCAGTGTTTACAGTGTGTTAGATGGAGGAGTTGTACAGGGAGATGGCCACAGGCAGGAATGATTTCCTGTGTCATTCAGTGATGCTTTTTGCTAATCTCAGTCTCTAACTGAACATGCTCCTGTGACTAGCCAGCATGTCATGGAGTGGGTGGGAGGTATTATCCAACATTGTCTTTATCTTGGACAACATCTACCTCTCAGACACCACCCTAACGGAGTCTAGCTCCACCCCCACAACATTACTGGCCTTGTGGATCAGTTAATTTAGTCTGTTGGCATCTGTGACCCTCAACCTGCTGCGCCAGCATGCAACAGCATAGAGGATAGCACTGACCACAACAGAGATACAACAACATAACATTAATTAGTAGGCAGAGGGGGTGTTCTCCCAGGGCGCTAAATAGGCTAGGACCGCAACTGATCCGTTTGTACTACTCTGGTCACTATGTTGTATGTTGCACTGCTCTGTCAGTACATTGCGGTGCTAATATGGCACAAGACACATTCCACTCGCACACATTTTCAGACTTTTAATTTCAAATTTCCAGATTGTTTTATTTAATTTACTTAATGTATATAATTCACTACTTACTGTATATGATGTCCTCTTTATGCACAGTCGAGGAGTGTTTCAGGACAGATTTCATTTCAGTTGTACTCCTATAACTATGCATGTGACAAATAAAGAATCTTGAATCTTGACGTTGGCCGCTTACATAGGTTAGGTCCTAGGCTCTATAGAGGTTCCCCAAATAACTCAAAATCAGTTGAATAAATGATTAAGAAACTAGATGAATGGATTGATATTTCGTTATTACTCTGCCCACTGAATAGTATTATAAAGCTGAAACACCTCAAAACTTAATTTGTAGTTTCCGCCTTTATTTTGAAGGTGTTTTCAAACCGGAAATTTTTCTCTTATTACCTGTTATGTGACGGGTGGACGTGAAATGTAGTTAACAAAAAGCTTTTTACTTTATTGACTCTTAGTAGGTGCCCTGAACGCCTCTCCAGGTCGCTAAACTCGTATTTACGGTAAATCGGACATGACATCAAAGTGTGGATAGTGGTGGTGTTTTCCGCATTCCCCAACTGCCTGCGAGCTTCAGGGCCAAGCACACGGCGAAACGGCATTTATGTTCCAGCCTTTCCAGGATCAGGGCAGGAACACATCCGCGAGATACACCGCTTTTCCTGGGAACGTCTTACCTGGAAGCCGAACAGTGAACCTGGGCAAGGAAGCGCTGTGTTGTTAAGGCTGCTTGCAATACGTGTCGATGGTTAGTGAGCCAACAAATTTCTCAGCTGATTTTTTTTTCTTTTTTAGTGGCATCTGTCTTCTTTGAAATATTGAAAGCATCTGTAGTTATTTTTAAACTGTGCCATTTCGTGGGACAAGGAAGTTTTGTGTTGTTTCCCTCCTTTAGAACGGATGGATTTTAGTCTGTTTTTCTACATAAAACATGTCCCAACAGGCTGAGGTCGTATAGTGCCTTAGGCTGTGCAGTCTACACATTTTTTTTATACTGTTACTTGCAAAGAAGTTATTCTGTAAATTAACCAATGGATAGTTTTTATCGGTTAACTTCATACAAAATACATTTTAGTACATTCAAAGGGCGTCAGATCTCTGTACCCACAGCGTTTCAAACTGTTTGGCAGGTATCGGGCGGGTTCTCCAAAACCAGCCTGATCTTATGTATGTTCATTATTTATTGCAGATTCTAGCTTGAAGGTTTGGTTATCGCAGGGTGGATTTAGGATGAACTAAATAGGATTCTAAATATGTGGCGTTCCCAAAACCACAAAGGGTGTTCCCTTTCTTAAAAAAAATCTGCTCTGGGGGGAAAAACCATCTAACTTTAAAAAAAAAAAAGGGGGGTATAAAATTTTTGGCTCTTAGACTGTTTGTCACATTTGGTGACTTTGTTATTGTGGAAAAACTCATAGTGTACCCTTGGGAACGTTTGGACAAATCACATTCCTCGAACAAAGGAGTCAGAAGTCACATCACTTGAACAAATGACCAATTGACAGGAAAGAAAGATGTTGAGGAGATTCTTTAGGGATAGCTGTCTTACAGTTAATGTGCGTTGATAGGTTTTTCATACTAGCATGATTTATAGCACCTATGCATTCAGGAACACCTGTGTAAAGTCATCTTTTATCTGTGGTAGCTGGCTCACCTTAAGAGGTATTTGGGTTTTAGATAAACACTGTACTAACTGTACTTTGTTTGCTTGTATTTGGTGGTGGTGTTTGCCTGCAGTGCACTACAGAACATGACCTCACATCAGTGTACTTCTAGCAGTAGATCAAGAAAATACTGTACATTTTCTTTCTGCGAAGTTGTGGATTATTATTTAGAAAACTGCAGATTATTGCAGATGATGCATGGCGTCACTGTGGGGGAGCAGAGGATCATCTACATAGCGGTTTATCATATTGTTATTACTCTGACTCAGTGTGACAGTTGTCCACACTGTCTCTCTCAGCCACTCTCTGCATTGACTCAATGTCCCAACCTTTGCTCCACTTCACACTCTTTTAGCTAGCCGTAACTACAGGCGATTTGTGTGTATGTGTCAGTTTGCAGTCCGCTTTTGCCTTTGTCGGGATCTCCTGACTGAGGTCCATATCTAAATCTCTATCTGGGGAACTTTTCCTTTATGTATATCATCTAAGTAATCATCAGTGAATTGTGCTCTGAAAAAAAGGAAAAGAAAACAAATGAAATGATGAAACAATAATAACCACTTTGGTGTTTACCAGCTTGCTGAAATGCGCCGTCATTATGGGAACTCCTAGAGCTTAACTTGCTGCTAAGTCATGTGCAGAGAGAGAATGACTCAAGCAAATGGTCCAGAATTGCAACGGGTTGGACTAGTTCTGCTTGGTCAGTTTAGGCAAGGCGCAGTGCGACAGAAGCATCACTGACAAATGGCAGTCAGTCTGCTTAGATATCGGCTGAGTACCCAATCTATTTAATACCAAAGCTGTACAGCGTGAAACCGCTTTACTGCTTTGCTATGTTGCATCTGCCGTAGATTGTTTGGAATTATTTACAGATCAGTTAACCAGCTTAATGAACTGAAATGTATGCATGTCTGTTCCTTTTTGCAAAATCGTCACTACATTTTCCAGATCTGCATGTGCTTTTCTGCATCCAGTTAAATAAAATAACAAAATTGCTGTCACAGAATTTCTAAGACTGTAGAAAAACAAAACAAGTTACAGCAATTTTCTTTAATTTTAGTTTAATTTTTCATTTATTTTAAATAACATAGAGAACATAATTCAGACCCTGCGGATTGAGCCTGTTGGGACCATAAATGTATTTTCTGCAGTGAGTTTTGAATCTTGTGCCTGCAGTGACATTCCTGTAGCTATTACCGTTCTCTTCATGCTTGGTGAAATGACCAGGGTTGGACAACGTTTGAAAGATTGTGATTGTTTCTTTTAGCCAGGAGACATGATGCACAAACTGACATCCACATTTTATTCACCCTTCCCTGTATGTTTCTTTCATTCTGTATCATATGGGGAAGTACATCAAAGTGTGTAGAGAGAAGTTTGCGACATGCATCTGATGTCATGGTTTCTAGTACAGAGAGTTGTGAGAAGAGAATCAATGGAAGTGCCACAAGCAGACAAGAGAAGTCGTTATTATACAGCACCTAATAAGATAAAAATCCTCAAGCCCAGAAATCGAACCTGAAATGAGGAAGTGCCTCACGTGTGACTTGTGTTTCTGTGAAAGCTGGTGATGCCACTAAGAGGCTTTCATTTTCTCCAGTCTTTTACCATACCATACCACCTTTATTTATAAAGCACTTTAACATAAAACCAGAGTTCACAAAGTGCTGTACATGCTAAAAGCAAATTAAAATGAGATAAGATAAAATAAATAACTAAAAAACTAAAATAAATTAAAAGGGACAAACTCCCCAAAAAAAAAATAAAGGGAACCACCCCCACCTCCGCCTCGTGATGCTTAATCGACGTAATCAACTTTAATTTATGCAGTGTAAAAAAAATGCACAGAAATCAATTATTTTTCAAGAATAATTAAATAGATTCAACATCTTTCTTCAACAGAACTGCAGACTGCACAGATGGTCCTCCCAAAGGAAAAAGTACTATAGCTTACTAGGGTATATTAGACTTAACAGTTACTATATACAGTAATGGACTTCTATACATTTTACATCAGATTAAAACTTTGGGTGTAAGATTCAGATAATTATTTATTAAAAGCTCGACATTTTAAA
>NW_024582727.1:57919-68170 GCF_018398535.1 Haplochromis burtoni
CATGTCAAAACAAATTGAGTCAACCCCTCTAATCAATGCCAAAGGCTTCAGCGAATAAATATGTTTTAAGAAGACTTTTAAATTCAGAGAGAGAAGAGGCCTGCCTAACATGCAAGGGTAGATCATTCCACAACTTTGGAGCAACTACAGCAAAAGCACGATCACCTTTAGATTTATACTTAGTTTTTGGTACCTTAAGGAGCTGCTGATTGGCGGACCTAAGGGAACGGGGAGGTGTATATGGTTGTAGTAGCTCCGAGAGGTAGGGGGGGGCCAGGCCATTAAGAGATTTAAAAGCAAATAAGAGAATTTTAAAAACAATCCTAAAATGTACAGGTAGCCAGTGGAGTGAAATTAAAATTGGGGTAATGTGCTCAAACTTTTTTGTTCCAGTTAAAAGACGTGCTGCAGCATTTTGCACAACCTGCAGGCGCCTAATGGACGCATCACTAACCCCAAAATAAAGTGCGTTACAATAATCCAGCCTAGAAGTAACAAAGGCATGGATTACTGTCTCAAAATGCTGTTTCGATAAGATAGGCTTTATTTTGGCTAATTCCCTCAAATGAAATAGATTTAAACATTTTTTAGAATTGCAAAAAGTATGATGGCAGTGTACTGAATGAACACGTAAAATACTAAAAATATACAGCTGTAACATTAAAACTACCGAGGGTGTGAGGCGAATGTCACTGAGCTCATTCTTCTACAACAATACAAAGAATTGTAATCCTACGAATCCATGGCATCTAGTATACTTGTCAATGTTATCACAACACATTCCACATACAGTGGGGCAAAAAAGTATTTAGTCAGCCACCGATTGTGCAAGTTCCCCCACTTAAAATGATGACAGAGGTCAGTAATTTGCACCAGAGGTACACTTCAACTGTGAGAGACAGAATGTGAAAAAAAATCCATGAATCCACATGGTAGGATTTGTAAAGAATTTATTCGTAAATCAGGGTGGAAAATAAGTATTTGGTCACCTCAAACAAGGAAAATCTCTGGCTCTCACAGACCTGTAACGTCTTCTGTAAGAAGCTTTTCTGTCCCCCACTCGTTACCTGTATGAATGGCACCTGTTTGAACTCATCATCTGTATAAAAGACACCTGTCCACAGCCTCAAACAGTCAGACTCCAAACTCCGCCATGGCCAAGACCAAAGAGCTTTCGAAGGACACCAGGAAAAGTATTGTAGACCTGCACCAGACTGGGAAGAGTGAATCTACAATAGGCAAGCAGCTTGGTGTGAAAAAATCAACTGTGGGAGCAATCATCAGAAAATGGAAGACATACAAGACCACTGATAATCTCCCTCGATCTGGGGCTCCACGCAAGATCTCATCCCGTGGGGTCAAAATGATCATGAGAACGGTGAGCAAAGATCCCAGAACCACACGGGGGGACCTGGTGAATGACCTGCAGAGAGCTGGGACCAAAGTAACAAAGGTCACCATCAGTAACACACTACAACGGCAGGGAATCAAATCCCGCAGTGCCAGACGTGTTCCGCTGCTGAAGCCAGTGCATGTCCAGGCCCGTCTGAAGTTTGCCAGAGAGCACATGGATGATACAGCAGAGGATTGGGAGAATGTCATGTGGTCAGATGAAACCAAAGTAGAACTTTTTGGTATAAACTCAACTCGTCGTGTTTGGAGGAAGAAGAATACTGAGTTGCATCCCAAGAACACCATACCTACTGTGAAGCATGGGGGTGGAAACATCATGCTATGGGGCTGTTTTTCTGCCAAGGGGACAGGACGACTGATCCGTGTTAAGGACAGAATGAATGGGGCCATGTATCGTGAGATTTTGAGCCAAAACCTCCTTCCATCAGTGAGAACTTTGAAGATGAAACGAGGCTGGGTCTTCCAACATGACAATGATCCAAAACACACCGCCCGGGCAACAAAGGAGTGGCTCCGTAAGAAGCATTTGAAAGTCCTGGAGTGGCCTAGCCAGTCTCCAGACCTCAACCCCATAGAAAATCTGTGGCGGGAGTTGAAAGTCCGTGTTGCTCGGCGACAGCCCCAAAACATCACTGCTCTCGAGAAGATCTGCATGGAGGAATGGGCCAAAATACCAGCTACTGTGTGTGCAAACCTGGTAAAGACCTATAGTAAACGTTTGACCTCTGTTATTGCCAACAAAGGTTATGTTACAAAGTATTGAGTTGTATTTTTGTTATTGACCAAATACTTATTTTCCACCCTGATTTACGAATAAATTCTTTACAAATCCTACCATGTGGATTCATGGATTTTTTTTTCACATTCTGTCTCTCACAGTTGAAGTGTACCTCTGGTGCAAATTACTGACCTCTGTCATCATTTTAGGTGGGGGAACTTGCACAATCGGTGGCTGACTAAATACTTTTTTGCCCCACTGTATACAGATTGGCTCAAAACTGTCAAGAAAAGAGGGAGACACATGAGGTGGTAACTGAGAAAATATGCATATATTTTCTGAAAATGTCAGTAACGCAATGGAGAAGTAAAATGTTAATGTTTGTATCTTTGTGTAGTTTGTTGTAGTTTTCTTGTGACAGTCCATTATCCCTGAAAAAAATTGTTAATGAGCTTAGAAACGCAGCTTGTTAATATATGAAACTGTATTAATAACAAACAAGCATAGCTGAATTAAAAGGCTTGAGCAGTGCACGACATGGTTAACTGTCTCCACTGGTTTAAATATGTAAATATTAGAGATGGCACGATACCACTTTTTTATGTCTGATACCGATATCATAAATTTGGATATCTTCCGATACCGATATGAATCCAATATAGTGTGTTTTTTAATCAATAAAAATGTTTTTTTTTAAATATCTTGTGCATTATCAAGTTTTAAAAAACAAAACACTAAAGCTTTCTGTTATACCTGTATGCAAAAATACACTGCACCCAAAATATTTCTATGTTCAGCAATCACTGATCAATCAAAACTTTAAACCTACACCATCCTCCCTATTCTGGTATTTTAAAGAGTATTAGCATGGAAATATTAAACAACCTAATAAAGGGTTGCACTCCCAGCAAAAATATTAGGGAACATGAGAATAAGAAAGAAAAGTATGTCTTTGTGCCCCCCTTTCCCTGTTCATGCCCTATCGGCCCTCCTGGCTAAACTTTGCTAGACCCGCCCCTGCAAAGTTACCAGCCGTGTAACTGTGTGGACCAAAAACAAGCAAGAGAGACTCGCACAGAAAAGCCAATCAGCTGATCATTGATCAGTTTCACAATTGAAGTAGCAACAGGAGAGGGAGGGAGAGAGAGAGGCAGTCGCTCCATATATGGTTGTTAAGCTTAACGCGGGAATGCTTTACAAACATTCAGAGATGAACTTACACACTTGCTTTACTTCTTTCTTGGATAACTTTCTTGGAGATGAAATGCCGGTTTGGTAGCGAGGCTCCAAATACTCAACCAGACCACCGACAGGTCTCGCACGCCACAGTCACTCTATGACGAGACGCATACTGCTCCGACAAGCTAAGGTTATGAGCTGAGTTACGCCATGTCGCAAGTTTTGTGAGGTGCTTTTTTGATATCCTCTGATCCAGTCATTTAGGTCAGTATCGGACCGATACCGATACATAATATCGAATCGGTCCATCCCTAGTAAATATGTATGAAAAATGAAGGCGTCTGGACCAAACAGCTAGTTAAACTTACTAGTGATTTCTCAGATATACTAATCTTAATGTGCTGGTTGAGCCTGTGCCTGTTCCACTTGCCTAAGGAAGTTATTAAAACTTTTCACACTGCACTCCAGCTTGTATACACGTTTGTCGGGTTGGTTTGTAAGAGGAAATGCTTGCTCGTAATGATCTGTTACGATGATAAATTCCAGAAGCTCATCTACTGGCTAATGCTGATTCTGTTTCCACACAAACTGGGAATCTCAGAACTTTGAATGCAGAGCCAGTGGCAGCATACCTTGCATGCTAATCTCCCATTGGTCTCCCATCAAACACCAGATGTTTATCTGGTCTCTCAGCTTGTCAAGCTTCAGGCATAGTTAACGGGACACAGATATGCTCATGAAGTAGAAGCACACAGTTTTCAGTAGGATCCAAGACAAGTAAAGCTTCCAGTAACAAAAGCCAACTGCAGTCAGAAGATGGCAGTAATATAAAGGATGGGTGGAAGTTTGATGGCAGATCGCTGTTTCAGATTAAAAAAGATCTTTCACATTAATTGTTTCTGATTTCTTGATTTGACCGGGCAGTCGCTGCTTAGCCTGCTTGTCTGTTGGAACACCGCTGCGTTACAGTTTTATTTATGAGTAGATAAAGTATTCATCTTGAACTAGATGACTGGGAAAAGTTCAGCATAAACACATATTGAAGAACCCTGGAGAAATTATTACGTCTAATTTTTTTTTTCTTGCTAGCAAAATGTCGGCTGTATGTATCAGATGTATGCACTGTGTTTGTGTAGTTGTCACAGTACAAGACATTGTGTGGTCTTTTGGAGAACATAATTTTCTGTAATATTTTCTCTTACTCAAACTCAGGTCCAGCTTTGATGTTAGAGTTTGGAGGATCATGAACGCCTTGAAGCTCCATATTAAATAGTTGGCAGTAGGCAAACCTATAACCAAGGTGACCAGTGTGAACCAAAGGAACATGGCTGTCTTCAAACCTGAGAATGTGGAAGACTTCTATGAGATTGGGGAAGTTCTGGGAAGGTATGGATGCAACTGTTTTATGCTCTAGTGTGTTCCAATAGGTGCTCCGCAGTACAGTGATGTATGGTGAGGACATGTACAGATTTGTTTCTTTTGAATACCAGCATATTGGATTTGAAATAAGCAGGATTTCAGCCTTAATTTGATGGTGCTGATACCCCAAAAAGCTCTCTGAGTAATAAGGTAAAACAAAGAAGAAACGATAATCCTATGTTAACTCACAGTCATACAAAGTGAACGATTTACATGCATTTAATGCAACCCATACCAGACTATTGCAAAATGACCACAGAAACCTCTGTGCTTGTGTGCTTAACAAACTTCCCATTTTGAGCAATTATACTGCAATTCCACTATAAATTATTAATCACAATAGGAATAAAAGCTCTCAGAGACATCAGTCTCCCAGTCATGCCCAGTATACTGTAACAAGAGCTGTGTCCTCTGCTTTTTTTTAATGCCTGCCTACAATAACCTGCAGCCTTGTACCACGTATGGTTGGTCTGAAACCATATTAACGAGGTGATGTGTGTGAAAGTAAAATTCCCTGTTCCCATAGTAGCAATCACGGCAATATCGCACTATGGGATGCAATTCAACTCAGAATCATTTATCTCATTCCACCACTCCTGATTGGCTGGTGATTGCAACAACTACGTCAGGCAGAAACTCCCACCCTTCAGTAGCTTGTGCTATTACATAGCCATTATTGAAACACCTCTTCAAGCTTTGGCGCATATCTCAACCTATATTAGGCTAGCTAGCTATCTTACCTGTCCATAGACAGGAGTGTTTAGCAAACTTCCTGTCGCTGGGTGCTTGATACCTTTTGCTCGTCTCTGCTGAAACCAAGTCTGCACCATAGATTGGGCGTCGTACTCTGCACTAAGGCGGTTTAGTTAGTACGGTTTACCACACTAGCTAACACTGTTTTCCTTTTCTGCTGAAGTTAGTAAACCAGCTAACTCGTTGTCCTTGTTGTTAGCACCATAGATAGTGAAGGTGGACAGAAACTTGCAGAAACTCCGGGGCTTGACTCTAAGCCCAACACTGTGATGAGGAGGAGGGCATACCAACCTCTCCTGCTCAAAGCATGAATATGCAAAACATGTGCAAATACTCTGTGTGTCGGCTAAATATATCGTGGCTCAGCATCATAACAGAAACCACTGGATCACGTTATGCAGGGAAGAAATTGCCCCTGGCCACCTGAGCGGCAGAGCAGTTACTCAGAGTTTTTCCGAAGCTAATACTCTTGTGTAAGGACCACCTGTTCAGCAGCAGAAGGCTGTGAGGATATGGTGATTAGGCCTGACCCAAATGTCTGGGAAGACTATTTGTTTTTACTTTAGCAAAAAAAAAAAAAAGTCATATTTTTCAGGACACGGGATTTTTGATGCATGCCAGGCTTGGTGTTTTTTGTGAATTCTGTCCTTCCCCTGTACAGTGGGCATTTTGGCCAGGTTCGCCAGGTTCGGGAGCGGACCTCTGGGAACTTTTGGGCAGGCAAATTCCTGAAGATTCGGAAGGTTGCATGCAGCCGTCTTGGCCTGGACAGGAGCAGCGTGGAGCGAGAGGTGGAGATCCTCCAGGCTGTCCAACATCCAAACATTGTGGCTCTCAAAGATGTTTTTGAAAGTCGCGCTGAAGTGGTGCTCATTCTGGAGCTGTGAGTTGACAAATATCTCCATAAAGCGTAAACACTTCACTGTTCTACAAATTTAAACCTGTTTTCTGTTAATGCAAATCCTCCCCCTCCACCATAACATATGGGAAACAAACCATAGTATGAGAAAATATATATTTGCTACCCTGTCCTGTACAGGGAAAAAATGAAATGTTTAACAAGTGTCTCATTAAAACACTTCCTGCTTAGTGTCAGTGGAGGGGAGCTGTTTGACTTCATTGCTGAGAAAGAGAACCTGTTAGAAACTGAGGCCATTGAATTCATGAAGCAGATACTGGAGGGTCTGAAATTCATACACTGCAAAAACATTGCCCACTTTGACCTCAAGGTAAGTATACTTAGTTACATCTATCTTTTATATTGTGGAACAGAACATTTTCAAAGTCATGGTTTCCAACATAACAATTTTCTCCACATTCAGCCAGAAAATATCATGCTGTCAGACAAAGTGTCAAAACCTCCCAACATCAAACTCATAGACTTTGGCCTGGCTCACTTGTTTCACCCGGGAGAGGAGTACAAGAGCACAAGTGGTACTCCACAGTACATTGGTGAGTACATTGCTGTATTAAAAAATGGTATTTGGCATTATGTTTTGGTGAAATGTTAATTATCTGTTTAGTTTTATTTTACAATGCATAAAACATGTTTTTATTCTCTGACCAAAGATCATCCAAATCTTTCTTTAGTGTGACTCATGTTTGCTGTCACTGGTCTGGTATAGCCTCACAATTGTTTCAACTTTTGTTGGGCTTTTTGCTTTTTCCCACGTTTTAAGGTTTGTGCCTTTCATGAAACAGCTGTAAAGATGACCAAAATAAACTGTCTTAGTTCAAGTAATGTTATCTTAACCTACTAAGAACTTTCCATGTGTGTTTTTGTGTAAGGCACACTAGATGCTTCCAATCAGTGACAGTCACAAGGTTTAGTTGGTCTTGTTGTTCATGTAATCATGATCAACAAGACCAACTAAACCTTGTGACCCTGTCTTTATCCACTGAAATAAATCGTTGTTTGTTCTGATAAGCTTTGATGCAACTTCCAAACCAGTTCAGCAGTCTGATCACCCAGCATCCCAATATGCTGATGTAGCGACATCCATATCTTAAATATAGGCTGTGGTCAAGCATTGAAGAATTATGTTTAAAATGGGCCAAGACTCCATATTCAATTCAATTTTATTTATATAACGCCAAATCACAACAAAAGTCGCCTCAAGGCGCTTCATAGATACAGAGAAAAACCCAACAATCATATGACCCCCTATGAGCAGCACTTTGGCAACAGTGGGAAGGAAAAACTCCCTTTTAACAGGAAGAAACCTCCAGGCTCAGGGAGGGGCGGGGCCATCTGCTGTGATTGGTTGGGGTGAGAGAAGGAAGACAGGATAAAGACATGCTGTGGAAGAGAGACAGAGGTTAATAACAGATATGATTCAATGCAGAGAGGTCTGTTAACACATAGTGAGTGAGAAAGGTGACTGGAAAGGAAAAACTCAATGCATCATGGGAATCCCCCGGCAGCCTACGTCTATTGCAGCATAACTAAGGGAGGATTCAGGGCCACCTGGTCCAGCCCTAACTATATGCTTTAGCAAAAAGGAAAGTTTGAAGCCTAATCTTGAAAGTAGAGATAGTGTCTGTCTCCTGAATCCAAACTGGAAGCTGGTTCCACAGAAGAGGGGCCTGAAAACTGAAGGCTCTGCCTCCCATTCTACTTTTAAATACTCTAGGAACAACAAGTAGGCCTGCAGAGCGAGAGCGAAGTGCTCTAATAGGGTGATATGGTACTACAAGGTCATTAAGATAAGATGGGGGCTGATTATTTAAGACCTTGTATGTGAGGAGCAGGATTTTGAATTCAATTCTGGATTTAACAGGAAGCCAATGAAGGGAAGCCAAAACAGGAGAAATATGCTCTCTCTTTCTAGTCCCTGTCAGGACTCTTGCTGCAGCATTTTGGATCAGCTGAAGGCTTTTCAGTGAGTTTTTTGGACATCCTGATAATAATGAATTACAGTCGTCCAGCCTGGAAGTAATAAATGCATGAACTAGTTTTTCAGCGTCACTCTGAGACAGGATATTTCTAATTTTAGAGATGTTGCACAAATGGAAGAAAGCAGTCTTACATATTTGTTTAATATGTGCGTTGAAGGACATGTCCTGGTCAAAAATGACTCCAAGGTTCCTCCCAGTGTTACTGGAGGCCAAGGTAATGCCATCCAGAGTAAGAATCTGCTTAGATACCATATTTCTAAGCTTTTCAGGGCCGAGTACAATAACCTCAGTTTGATCTGAATTAAGAAGCAGAAAGTTAGCGGCCATCCAGGTCTTTATGTCTTTAAGACATTCCTGCAGTTTAACTAATTGGTGTGTGTTATCTGGCTTCATGGACAGATAGAGCTGGGTGTCATCTGCATAGCAGTGAAAATGTATGCTATGTCTTCTAATGATACTGCCTAAGGGAAGCATGTATAATGTAATCCAACAACATTCAGTCTGGGACCACACCAATGGACTTTATAATAAATGGAGGTGCTTTACTTTGGCTGCCTTAGTGGAAACAATGCTGGAGGAAAAGGAGGGAAAAGAGCCAGGACCCTCTGAATTCACTGCACCACCCCTTCCTTGGAGCTGAGCCACACCCCACCATATACCCACCTCCAAACTCAGGCCGGGGATTTCCCATTCTGAGAGTTTGTGGCTTATGTAATCAACACCCTTTTTGAAAAAGCCAAATAAAAGTGTGTGGAATTGGTAAAATCCGTACAGAGTGGAAACTCTGGAGACAAGGGAATATGCCAGTAGCACTTAGTCAAATCCAGTGTCATGAAAAAATGAGCAGTACCAAACCAGTCCTGGAGTTCATTGACCCATGGCATGGAATAAGCGATATGCTGTGACACCTCAATCATCTTGCGGTAGTCAACACAGAACCTAATAGACCCACCTTTCTTTACCACCACGGAACTATGGAGGTATACCATTCGCTGTGTGACGGAGAGGAACCGCATTGAGCAACCAGATTTCCCAGGACATTTGTCTGGTACTTGGCCTGGTCCTGGGGCTTCCAAGTTGCTGTCGGTGCACTGTTGTCTGCTCCCGCTCCATGGCAGCCAGCTCTGCCACCGCACCGGCTGCATGGTTCGTGGGTCCGATATCTTGTCCTGGGTAGTTGGGTGCCACTGTAACACACATTTGTGTTATGTTAGGTTCCTGGCGTGCTGCTCAGATAGTGTAGGCGTGATCTGATGATGATCCCCAGCTGTGTTGGCCAGTCTGTCCTGGAACTGCCCTCTGTACCCACTGCACCCACCCTCTCCACAGCTGAGCCACAGACCACCCTGCGTGCTATAAGAACAGCAAAGCATGCCATACTGGAAAGATTCTACATTTCTTCTGTGACCCTGGTAACACTATATGGCAGAGGATTAAAAGATAACAGATTATAGGGCTGCTCCTCCGCTTTGTGACAACAACCTACACTGTCTAAATTACAATAACATTTTCAGTAAATTTGCAACATATAATACCACCACTACACCAAAAGCCAGTCTTCACCCTGATCAAAAAGAACTGAATCTCAGCGTTGCTAATATCTGTAAAACCCCGAAGAGAGTGAACGCAGCAGGCATTCCAAGACGAGTACTGAGAGTGAGTGTGCTGACCCATGGGCAAATGCGTTATGGACATCTGTAACACCTTGCTGGTCTGTCACTATCATTCCAGTGACACAAAATTCACTGTCACTTTTTTTTTTCCAACAATATCTTTATTATTTTTTACATTTTAATGACTTACAAACAGTCCAACATTCTAAATACTACATGAACATACACTCCTCTCAGACAGCAAAAAGAAAACAAAAA